>NC_065517.1:679383-699330 GCF_006386435.1 Epinephelus moara | reverse complement strand
CAGTAACAGTCTGCTTCATGTTCTCATGTTCTCTGTGGGTTCTTTCATGTTCCTGCAGTAACAGTCTGCTTCATGTTCTCATGTTCTCTGTGGATTCTGTCATGTTCCTGCAGTAACAGTCTGCTTCATGTTCTCTGTGGCTTCTGTCATGTTCCTGCAGTAACAGTCTGCTTCATGTTCTCGTGTTCTCTGTGGGTTCTTTCATGTTCCTGCAGTAACAGTCTGCTTCATGTTCTCTGTGGCTTCTGTCATGTTCCTACAGTAACAGTCTGCTTCATGTTCTCATGTTCTCTGTGGGTTCTTTCATGTTCCTGCAGTAACAGTCTGCTTCATGTTCTCATGTTCTCTGTGGGTTCTTTCATGTTCCTCCAGTAACAGTCTGCTTCATGTTCTCATGTTCTCTGTGGATTCTGTCATGTTCCTGCAGTAACAGTCTGCTTCATGTTCTCATGTTCTATGTGGGTTCTTTCATGTTCCTGCAGTAACAGTCTGCTTCATGTTCTCTGTGGGTTCTGTCATGTTCCTGCAGTTACAGTCTGCTTCATGTTCTCATGTTCTCTGAGTTTTAAAATATCTGTTCTTTGATAAGAACAGGAAACTACAAGACGTCTCTGGACATAAAGAAGGAAAGAAGACAACTACGACTCGCAGGGTGCATTTCAATCAGTCAATCAATCAGTCATTTAATCAGTCAATAACTGAAAGAGCTTCACAGTCTGATGTTCTGAACCTGGCGGAACCCGTCCACCCTCTGGAGTCACAGAGTCTACGTCGGTTTCAGTTGTATGTTCTTTGATGTGTTCACTGTCATCAAACAGGCCTCAGGTCAGTTTCAGTCATCACCCTGGAAACGTCTAAGTGACAGTGACAGTCATGTCCACAGTCACGGCTGCCGTCATGTTCTGTGTTCTCATCTGTCATGGCAGGTCAAAGATATAAATCTAAGGACCATCTCTGTTTGTGAACTAAATGATTTGTACATTTCTACACCGCAGACAGGAAACACGTTCAACAACTGAGCTGTGACTGAGTCAGTAGAACGTTCCGTTGTTTATCTGAGCCTTTATCTTTGGCATCAAACTGCACAGAGTTTAAAGGGTTAAAGAACTTCAACATGTGACTGAGAGATGTCACTGCGTACAGTCTGATTAATAAAATAAGAACATGGGTCGACTATGGTAGAACGTTCTCCTCTGAGAGACGTCACTGCGTACAGTCTGGTTAATAACATAAGAACGTGGTTTGACTGATAGAACGTTCTCCTCTGGGAGACGTCACTGGGTACAGTCTGGTTAATAAAATAAGAACATGGGTCGACTCTGGTAGAACGTTCTCCTCTGAGAGACGTCACTGCGTACAGGCTGGTTAATAAAATAAGAACATGGGTCGACTCTGATAGAACGTTCTCCTCTGAGAGACGTCACTGCGTACAGGCTGGTTAATAAAATAAGAACATGGGTCGATTCTGATAGAACGTTCTCCTCTGAGAGACGTCACTGCGTACAGGCTGGTTAATTAAATAAGAACATGGGTCGATTCTGATAGAACGTTCTCCTCTGAGAGACGTCACTGCGCACAGTCTGGTTAATAAAATAAGAACATGACTCGACTCTGATAGAACGTTCTCCTCTGAGAGACGTCACTGCGTACAGGCTGGTTAATAAGATAAGAGTCTGAGTGATGCTGAAAATCAGCAGTCACATGATCAACACTGATGGATCTATGATGTCTTTAGAACCGCCCACACATTAAAAAAAAAGAGGAGGATCCATTTCATGATAAATCTGAATTAAAGTGCTCTCATGTTAGAGAACGGCTGTTACCGCCCACCTTCAGCCTCACTTGCTGACTCATTACTGGACAAACTCTGAGCTGGTTTACTCGGAGACCTGAACTGGGAGTGGTCATCATCATCATCCTCATCCTCACTAAAGGACACATGTGACTCTAATGACTGAGTGAATCTGGACACGGGACTAGACACGACTCGATCCGATTTCAACAAACGCAGGTTGTCTGTGAGCGACTGAAAGATCTCTGACAGTAAACCAGGTTATAAGATTTTTATTGAACAAACCTTCGTCCTGATGTTTTGTGTGTTTAACAGTGACCTTGGTGTTTCACACACGGCTGACCTTGATCTGGTCTGGGACTATTTTAAATCCACTTCCTTGGCTACACGTGATAAACATGAAGATTCAGGAGCAGTGGTTGAGACCCCCCCCCCCACGGCTTTGATAAATCTGTTTCCTCATTGATTGGATGGAGAGACGCTGATGAGCTGAAGCAAAGAAAACTAACAATTTGGATTTAAATGAGCCCACCAGGTTCTGGAGGTTCATCAGATCCTTCTCAGGATTTATTTCTCTGACCAGTCGTCCCGATGTTCTAACACTGAAGGTGGAACTGATGTTACAGATGTGTTTTTATAGTGATTTTAATTCTGCTTCCTCAGTCTGCTGATACAGGGAAACATCTTACAACAAGAAATTCTGTCCCACGTTCTCCTTTTCTTCTGTTCTGCTGTCCCACGTTCTTCTTTTCTCCTGTCCCATGTTCTTATGTTCTCCTGTCCCACGTTCTCCTTTTCTCCTGTCCCATGTTCTTGTGTTCTCCTGTCCCACGTTCTCCTGTTCTTCTGTTCTCCTGTCCCTCGTTCTCCTTTTCTCCTGTCCCACGTTCTCCTTTTCTCCTGTCCCATGGTCTTCTGTCCCACGTTCTCCTTTTCTCCTGTCCCATGGTCTTCTGTTCTCCTGTCTCATGTTCTACTGGTCTCCTGTCCCACGTTCTCCTTTTCTCCTGTCCCATGTTCTCCTGTCCCACGTTCTCATTTTCTCCTGTCCCACGTTCTCCTGTTTTCCTGTCCCACGTTCTCCTGTCCCATGTTCTCCTGTTCTTCTGTTCTCCTGTCGCATGTTCTTCTGTTCTCCTGTCCCACGTTCTCCTGTTCTCCTGTACCACGTTCTCCTGTCCCATGTTCTCCTGTTCTACTTTTCTCCTGTCCCATGTTCTCCTGTTCTCCTGTCCCACATTCTCCTGTCCCATGTTCTCCTGTTCTTCTGTTCTCCTGTCCCATGTTCTCCTGTCCCATGTTCTTCTGTTCTCCTGTCCCATGTTTTCCTATTCTCCTGTCCCATGCTCTCCTTTTCTCCTGTCTCAGCTCCACCACTTCATAAATTTCTGATGAGCCTTCTCTGGTCCAGATAAGAACAAGTCTTTTCAAAACCTGCTGCAGGTTTTACTGCAGCACCATTTACAGGTGCAGTGTGCACGGTGTGTGAACGTCTCTGTGTCGGTGACCTCAGTGTGAACGTGTGTGAACGTCTCTGTTTCTGTGACCTCAGTGTGCACGGTGTGTGAACGTCTCTNAGTTCCTCATTAGTTACTCATTCGTTCCTCATTAGTTCATCAGTAACTACTCATTAGTTCCTCATTAGTTCCTCAGTAACTACTTGAAATTTTGTATACCTTATTGTAAAGTGTTACCCTGGGAGGAGAGGGGAAATGACACCAAACCTGAAGCCTTATCTTGTGAGAAGAGATGAGCTCTCGGTCCAGTCTGGATGCCTGTCGTGGGGCTATCGTGTCATTATTCCACCAACACTGACAGACAAAGTGCTTAGTGAGCTACACTCTGGACATTGTGGTGTCGTTTGAATGAAAGAAATGGCTTGCAGCTATTTCTGGTGGCTGGGTCTGGATTCAGCTATAGAGGAAAAAGCAAAGTCATGTTCTGACTGCGAGAAACTGATAAATGTTCCACAGCTGGCTCCATTACACCCGTGGGACTGGCCTGAAGAACCGTGGCAAAGAGTCCATATAGATTTTGCTGGGCCACTAGAGAACTACATGTTCTTAGTCGTAGTTGATGCTCACAGCAAATGGCCTGAGGTTGTCATCATGAAGAGCACCTCCTCAGAGAGAACCATCAAGGAACTAAGGTCCACCTTCAGTCGGTTGGGTCTGCCACAACAGATCGTTAGTGATAATGGCCCACAACTAGTGTCTCAAGAGTTCAAGACATTCATGGAGGAGAATGGTATTCAGCACATAAAGTCTGCGCCATATCACCCAGCCACCAATGGGCTGGCTGAAAGATTTGTCCAGACCATGAAGCAAGCTCTCTCATCGTCTCAAGGCACACAGTCTCTCAACAGGCGCCTCAGTGCTTTTCTCTTGTCATATCGAAACACACCTCATGCTACAACAAAGGTGTCACCAGCATCAGCTATGTTCAAGAGACAGCTCCGCACTTGACTTGACCTCCTGAGACCTCAAAAGACAAAAGAGGTTGTGCACCTTCAACAAAGAGCTCAAGTGGAGAGACGAGCAAAAGCAAAGTTTCGGAGTTTCATAACTGGAGTCAATGTTCTCGCCCGGAACTACACCAAAGGTTTAAAGTGGGTGCCTGCAACAGTGGTTGCAAAAACGGGTCCAGTGTCCTACACCGTTGAAACCAGTGATCATCTCATCTGGACACATCGATCAATTGCTCCACACGTCTGGTTTCCGTAATGACTCATCTCAGCCAGCATCCTTGTTCCCAGAGCCAGAGACCTACCAGAAAGAGTATCCATCACCAGAGACCATCCAGGAACAACCTTCAGAAATGGTCCCTTTTCCTGGCTCACCAAGACCTGCCCAGGTGCCTGCACCCGGCATCACATCTCCCCGGCGAGGATTTACACAATCCTCACCAAGAGACAATGTGACTGACTTTCCTACAGGTCGTACTTACCCTAGAAGAGACAGATGACCTCCTGATAGATTGTCATTTTAGTTTAGAGACTAACCCTCATCATTGGGGCAGAATAATCCCCCAGGGTTAAGTCTGGGATTTGAGGTAGTCTACCCTCATTCCCTAGTTCAGGCAAAAGTTCTATAGCCAGAGAGAAAAAAAAAAATGTTTATAAATGTTCATTATAAAAAAAAAAAAGATTTATGGGCTGTGACATAAAAAAGTTATTTGAAACTGATACTGTAAAGAGAAGATACTGTCATAGTGAAATGTTTTATTTTTGTAAGGGTACATTAGAAGTAAAGGGGGAGGGATATGTTGTGTATTAGTCACCTTAGTTTGTCCCTTAAGGGATACGGTCACGCCCTCTTGTGTTACGTTGCATCACTGTAATAACAGTCCTGATTGAAGCTGGAAGCAATACAAGCTACGAGCAACACTCCCTGGTCTCATGTGTCTTTATTAGTTGTAGACCCTAAAAGTATAGTGAGTATACAACAAACAGAATATAGATTCTGATATTGTTGAAAGAATATAGATTCTGATATTGTTGAAAAGGATGTGTTGTAAAGAATAATGTTGGAGATGTTCACTCATGTTGAAATAAATCTACATTGGGCGCGGTTACATGATGGCTTCTCATTCAGAATGAAATAAATCTGAATGAAATCATTAGGAATTAAAGTTTTTCCAGGTAGTTTACATGAGAAATATTCATTCTGAATGAGGGTTTACACGGGAGATCAGTTTAATCGCCTTTATTCGGGTCTGCGCAATGTTTGGAGCAGGGAAGGTTTCTGATTGGATAGGGGCGGGGCGGGGCGGATGTTACGTGTTTACGTTTACCGGAAGAAAACACTGTAGTCCTAACTCCGGATAACAAGATGCATGACGACACCGTTCTTAGTGCCTTTTTCTGGCTTGTTTTGCAAGTACAGTACGACAAAAACCTTGTTCTGCTAATGCTTCGTCTCTTGAGGAGATAGAAGACCGTGCTTTGGCGTATGGAAACCGGTGAGTGCAACAAGTCCGACTGCTCTATCTCAGCCCGTTGCTATGCGAGCTATATACGTCATCGCGCCAGAAGGACCCCAGGAAGAGTAGTTGCTACCTAGGTAGTAACTAATGGGGATCCAAATAAATAAATAAGGGCAAGGAAACGAGCATGCGCAGAAAGACCGGAATGAACTTGAAGAGGAATGAGCGTTTACATGCACACAAAATTCTTTCATTCGGAATGACAAACGGAATAAACCACCCCCTTTAATCAGATTTAATTTTCAGTCGGAATTACCATTTTTCAATCGGAATGACCATTTACATGACCACTTTTAATCAGAATGGCCTTTCATTCCAAATGAAAGTGGAATTAAACTGTCCATGTAAACGTACTGAGTGTGAAGCAACCCTTACTGTCCATGTAAACGTACTGAGTGTGAAGCAACCCTTACTTGTAGGGATGCACCGAACATTCGGTAAGCGAATATATTCGGCCGAATATTGCAAAAAAACACACATTTGGTATTCGGTGGAATAAGTTAAAAGCAAGGCCGAATAATAGCTGCGTGTTTTGATAACGCAATCAAACAGCATGCCTTGACGGGCGGAGTAATATGTCGGCAGTGTGGCGATCCGCCCGTCACCGGACTCGCATTTGCGACTAAAAATAGTTTTGAGTGAGCAAAATAGGCTTAAATCATTCAGCACGCTGTGCGAGCAGCCTACAGATTTCAACCAGCAGCAGAAACGAAAGGCGAATCCCATCGGTTGTGGGTTGAACGGGGGTCACAGACACAGACAGTAATGCATTCCTGTCAATTACGGCGGCTATCGGCTTACCGGGCGACGGAGAAGTCGGCTCCAAATATATCCTCTTCTAGGTGTGTGGACTGCCCAGAAGTACCTGGACAGCCTTGTCAGGGGAGGAGGGTGGCTGGTTGATTTTTATTTTATTTATTTATTTATTTTATTTTGATCCCCCCCTATGTTAATCACTTATTGATGCTGTTTTTGAAGTATGAATAAGTCAGTAAGTAATTTATTCCATTGAAATATCATTGATGTATTATAGATTTTATGTATTATCTTTTTATAAATGACAAAAGGCACATCTGTCTCACTTTCGCTGTGGTATCGTGATACTACTCAGAACCATAATATTTTCATTGGTATCGTACAGTGGGTCCTAATTTTGGTACCGTGACAACACTAATCTGGAGGGGGTTCATCTGCAAAAACTAATGAAAAACTAAACAACGATATTCGGTATTCGGTACTCGGTATTCGGCCAAGCGCTTAATATTATTCGGCTTCGGCTTCGGCCACAGATTTTCATTTCGGTGCATCCCTACTTACTTTCACTGAATTTGAAATATTTTAGAAAAATACACTGAATTACAAGGCTTTAGAGAACAGTGCGCTATTGTAGACTTAACATGTAAGGTTATAATAGGTCGTGATCTAAAGTGGGCTGGTCTGAGGAATGAAACTCCAGGGCTGAAAATGAGTCCCACTCCGGCCCTGTTGACATATCATCACCTTTAAAGTTGATATGGCAAACTTGTTTGCAAGCAGTTACCTATTCACACATCTATCAATCACAGAGAAACATTTGCATTCATTTGGAGTAATGATGTTTCTGAACACCTGGTTAATGCAAGACCAACATTTACTCCACTGTTGGGTCTGTTTTTGGTCTCCACCAACTCCTGAGGTTGATATAGCTAATCGCTAACTGTGTCTGTCTGCCATTTAGTGATGGTCTGCCATGTGGGGTTGCCATAGTGCTGAAAACTTCTGGGAAAGTCTGAACTGCTGATTCAGATCTTAACCGATTCTGATTTCCTTTCTTTCTTAGAACTATAATGAATGCATACACAAACATGACTAATCAGCTCCCTAGCAGGCTTGGGTAGACCAAAAATATTTGTGTTTTCATTGAATGAAACCCCCCGAACAATGAAGCTAAGAGTTTTAGCATCATCAGTATTTACATGAAACGGTTAGCATTAGCTTTGCTGTGTTAACACTGTCTGCAGGGCTCCAGACTAACTTTGTTAGTTTAGCACTGTAGCCCCTAACTGAAAAATTTTAGGAGCACAAGCAGAAAATTTAGGGGCACACCTTGAATTGTCCTGCAATGCAATTATTCACATTTTGGCCATTTTAACTGTATCATAAACTATATGTAGTCTACTGTATATTACCATTGGACTGTTTTAATTATTGAAGTATTTAGCATCAAAACAAAGACTTGTGGTCAGTGGGATGTGAGGATTCTTAAAAAAACATCTGTACAGATGTGAAGCCCTGCCTATGTCTGACTGATGTTTAATGAAAGCTGTTGTCTTGTATTTTTTTTTCCTCTGAAAATATTAACCTTATAGTCAGACACAATTTATTTAGCCTATGTAGTTGAGGGGGCAGGTCTGCTCTGCAGCAGCAAACTGATATAATGCTGATTTACATGTGAATTCATGTAAAATGGAGGTTGAACCATGAACATAAATTACAAATCACCTGTAAAGCATTTAATAAATTAATCATAATTAAAACAATTGGAGAGTGAGAACAAACTGATATAGGAGTAGGGAAGTCCGCGAGTGCTTAGGGCTCCAAATGCACAATTCAGCTAGTCCACAAGGGGCCTCAAGTGAATGTTATGCAGACTTCCAGAGAGTCCGCTTGGGGTGCAGACTTTAGCAGACTTCACTAATTAAATAGTCCGCATTTCATTGCAACACAGATGTGACTTGTGGGGTTTTGAACTGCCGAAAAAAAACAAAAAAAAAACATATGAATGTGTTAAATAGTTATTGATATTTAGGTCTATTAAAATGCTACTTGAATTGTGTGGGCAAGAAAGAATATTCAACCACATCATCATTCAGGGATATGTTTAAGTCTAGGCTGTAGAGGAAATGCCTTTTATTATTACGGCCTGTCAGATTGTGCAGTGAAATAGGCTATAAAAATTGGACAAAAAACAACAAAAGAAGGTTTCAAATGTAAGTAATGGTCAATTTATTGAGTTATAGTCCTGTCCTTATTTATAAACATTTGTGTTTTTGAATGCGTGTAGCCTATATGTTACATAGAGATGTATTAATACATTTTTGTTTAGTCATAAAAAAGGCTACACATGGAATTTATATCTTGTTATCTGCAGGAACAGTTGAGTAAGCACTGTTCATCAACTTACATGACATATATAAAAATGACAGCAGCGATAGTTGCACATTTCCATGGCAACACATAAAACAGTCTCGAGGGCTGTCTATCAGCCGCTGGCAGTCTCTGCCCTCACAGACTTTACGTGATGACAGTAAACACGTCACAATTCGTACAACTGAAGTCCGCGAGGGCTCAGTCCGCAAGTCCAGAGGGTGGACATTTGAATTCAGCCTCTGACTTGACTGCAGCTTGTTGTCATTGCCTTCTACTGCAGCCGCCTGCTCTTGTCCACTTTCCAGGCAAGGCCCAGCTCATCTCAAACAAGCCTACTGATGAGTGTAGATGACGCGATCCTCACAGTTAACGTCACTCACTGGCGGACTCTCCCCCTTCTCACACACATTAGCCTACACTGGCGGTGGGTCGTGCACGCGTGAGTAGTTGTAAAAAATACTCGCTCTGACTCCAAAAATGGTGGAAAAATGCAACCATTTGGTCACAGTCTGGAGCCCTGGTCTGTGCTTCTGTTGGCAACATAACGTGCCACACATGTAGGCTTGTCTCCAGCCGATCACTCTGTGCATCCCTATTAGACATCTCCAAATGGTTCCTCTGAACGGATCTTCCTTTAGGGAACAAGTATGCTTAGAGCTGTGTTAATATGCCAAAAGGCCAAAATAATACCAAGCTGACAAAGGTTTATCCATATTGGAAACATGAGAATCCACAGCAAATATGGAGAGAAAGTGGCTGTCAGTCATTTTTAATCGGGGTTGCTAAAGCAAAGTTCATGCAATAGCCATGGTGGCCAAATACTTATCCAGAGACCATGACTATCCGCAGGTTGACCAGAAGTTGTTAAATTACTGTATCTTCCTCTTGATCAAAGGGGCTGGACAGATGGCTGGATGGCTGGACAGACAGAGGGACTGACAGACAGATGGACAGCTTGCTGGATGGAGCAACAGATAAATTATATTTATATTTTCACTCTGTTAATGAATATGTGATGTTGGCTTTGTATATTGATCAGGTCACAAATTTAGACCTAGAAAACTAAAGCATGAAATCAGCCAACCCCAAACTGTTTCCTGACCAGCGGTGAGCAAGCCTTACGCACAGATTTCTCATTATATAATTCAGTATGAAACATGGCTGGCAGACATGACTGTGCTAAGTCCAATTTCCAGCACTGCCATTTTGGTTCCCAGTGTATGAGGTTGCTTTGATGAGCTTTGTAGGAAAACATCTCTTTCAGAAAGCCATTTAATCTAGCGTCATTTCATTCTCTCTCTCCCAACTCACCCTGTCCCTCTTAAGCTGAGTGTGCCAAGCAGCGCTCATTCACTTTACAGCCACTACTGAGATTTATAAGAGACACATGACACTGGCTTTCCTTTTTAAGGCTCCCCTCTCACCTCTGCTGGGAAACTGACAGCTCACTGGGTTTAGGGGAATAACTCACCCATGTCTACACACACACACACACACACACACACACACACACACACACACTATGAGGGGTGAAACGTATCAGCGAACACACACACACAGTGCATTCACTGCGTACTTGATACGTGTACATTGCGTGTGCAACCATCACCGTGTATGAGGGGTGAAACGTATCAGCGAACACACACACAGTGCATTCACTGCATACTTGATACGTGTACATTGCGTGTGCAACCATCACCGTGTACTTGCTTCGCATGCACTGCGCGTGCATTCACCGTGTACTTGTTACACGTCCAATGCGCGTGCAGTGCCTGCACACGCCTAGACGTGTGGTTATTAGACGTGTGTGCGTTGACACGTCATGTGATCGCAGGGGTCAAAAGTGTGAGCTCTTGAAGCAACAACGCTTTGTGTTACGGACGTGTGACACGTAGCATCGCTATGCTAACTAGCTTGCTATGCTAACTCTGCTAATCAGACGTGCGTGTGTAACACGTCATGTGATCACAGGGGTCAAAAGTGTCAGCTCTTAAAGCAACACCCGTCGTGTGATGGACGTGTGACAGTAGTCTAGTAATCTATCTATCTATCTATCTATCTATCTATCTATCTATCTATCTATCTATCTATCTATCTATCTTTTTATTTTCTTTCCTTGTTCAGGCATTATTTTTAACACTTCTACATCAGATCATTTGTTATAATAATAGGATACTCGCAGCTTTATATCAAGGGGAAAAAAATCCTAGTCTTTCTCTCCTGGGTCTACCCGAAAAATAGTTTCCCTGCACCATGTTGGAGGAATTTCTAATCACCGTCCAATATTTATTCATATTGTAGGCTAATGAACTGGCTTTGACCGGACTGGTTGCCATGGCAACAAGTAATCAAAGACAATGCGTTCAGCTGTGGATCTGACAGAGACTCTGAACTGATCATACACAGCTGGACTTGATTGCAGGGTACAAACTGAGAAAGGAGATCCGAGCGAGCGATAGTTTGGCTCTGGGAAGCGGAGCTGCTGTAAAGTGCCCGACGAAGCCACCTTTATTGCATTCACGGCCGGGAGAGGGGGTGAAGACAGCCAGCGTAGGTGGAGAAGTTCCGGGGGTAGGGCGGAGGTTAGTTAAGGACAGGGGAATTAGGAGTGTCCTCCCGTAGGGCGGAGGTTAGTTAAGGACAGGGGAATTAGGAGTGTCCTCCCGCTTTCCAGCTTTGTGTGCACGGGCGTCTGTCACGCTGTCAGCCGCTCGGTGTTCCAGCGCTGGAACCTCCACTGCATACGGGCCGGGTCGGACCAGCGCCATAAGCCTAGACCCCGGGGGAGGGTCTCGTTGATCTGGCCACAGGGGCAGGCTGGCCATAGGGAGGTTCGGGAGTATTCCCGAACGGCCGGTCTGTTCCAGGCCGAAACGGCCGGTGGTCGGAACGTTTTTTTTACCCCATAAAACGCAGCTGCGGTTGACCGCAGCAGCCTGCCCTCGCAGCCGAAGGTGGCAGTGGCACAGAGTGAAACGTCAGACTGGGTCCATCTAACATTTTGCATATTAAGGGGGGATACGAGCAGTTAGCAAGCACTGCCTACATGGCCCTATCATCTCAGACGGGTCGGGCTGGCCCGACAAACCTGGGCCGAAAAAATATTCAAATGACTTGGGCCGGGTCGGGCCTTGGGCTTCCTTTCTTTTTTTCGGGCAGACAATTAGGCTAATGCTGGTGTGTCGGCTGCGTTGGGTCTGGGCTTAAAAACCCGCAGGCCGGGTCGAGTCGTGTTGTAATTTTTAGGCCCATTGACAACTCTAGTTTGTGTTTCTGGATGTGTTCAGGGCACACAGAACATTAAAGGTAGCCTATCAGCAATGTTACACCATACGTGCATCTGCTTTATCAATTAAAAATAAAATCCATACTGGCTGACCAGAAAAACGCACAAATTTCTTTATTACAAAAGAAAACATAGCCTTTTTCAAAAGAGACTCTGTGTTCAAAGTTAAAAAGATAATATTTTAATATATAGGCTACACATCCTGTTTTCCAGTTCTGTTTCTACATTAATATATGGACCGTTTCATTGCTATTCTGTTGCTAGGGCAACAACTTTGGTCCCTGTTTACTTCCTGTCAGCTTCTGCATTAATATACATTCAAACAGGAAATACAAAGGGACCCATTTAGAATGTTTATGTTGTCGGGTTTGAAACGGTCTATAGCCATTTTTACCAGCTCAAGAAAAGTACATTAAAGTAAGTAATTCATTTACAGTGTGTGTGTGTGTGTGTGTGTGCGCGCGTGCGCGTGTGTGTGCGCGTGTGTGTATGGCGCTTTTGTTATGTTGATTTGTATATTGTATTTGTGTTCTAACACTGTGAATTCTTTGCAAAAGTGCTATAACGTTTATCATTGTTGCTGTTATTGTTATTATTAGCTGACAAGGCCAGGGGGGTATTCCATCAACATAGCTAAGAATATCCAGACTAAGGTCTAATCTTGAAGTTTGACTAAACGCCAACTCCCAGTCTAGCTCTGACCCGTTCCATCAAGTGAAATCAGCTGGCTCCAACTGACGTTAATTCAAGCCTCACCTGTTAAAGCCTTTGGAAACACAGCTCGAAATAGTAAAAATGCATATATTATATCAAAGTTGAGTGTCTCATTAATCATCCACAAAAGTCTGAGTGAAAATAACCATTAATAACTATTAGTAAACCTGGTTTAGAAACAGCTCACTTTGCTGTTTAGACCACTTGCCCGGACAGAGTGGGCGTGGCAGATAACGTTCTGATTGACAGCTCCCTTGTTTTGATTGACATCTCTGTGGCTCAGCAATGGCTGCCACAAATTTAATCCAGCCGTACATGTTTGAGCCGTCTGATGATTCAGAGGACGAAGCAGAAGCTGAAAATGATTCCTTTCAGGTGGTCACTGAATGGTAAGTTTCAAAATGTTTTGTGATTCATATTAATGTTACTTCGTAGAATAGTTAGCATAACTTTTACATGCAATGTTACGGCCAGGCAAAGCATTTTCCACCTAAGTTATTACATATATTTGAGTTATCTACAAGTTTACTGTACTGTTTGTCATCTACCCGCTTTCAAATGTCGGCCACAGACACAGTGTCACGGATAAACAATAGAAGAGCCCATAAAATAGAGAGTTGTCGCGCCGCTCTCGTTGCCGGTGGAGCCGCTGTAATTGATTAACAGGGGGGCGAGCTGCTACGGGACTCGCGCTGCAGACGTGCCNACTGAATGGTAAGTTTCAAAATGTTTTGTGATTCATATTAATGTTACTTCGTAGAATAGTTAGCATAACTTTTATATGCAATGTTAGCTGAGATGAATGACAACGGGAGCCTAGCGCTTTGCCTTTCTTCATTGAGATACGTTTTCATTGAAAACATAAATCTGCTTCGTTTTTCTGATAATAGCCTTTTTCATTCAAACACATCCAGTCTTAATAGATTAAATATGTCTTTACTCTGACACACACACCGACCGTCAAAGCGGGAGAGACCGGTGCCGGCCAGCCGTCTCTCTGGCGTTGTGTAGAAGTATTTGCCCGCCTTGAATAATGTTCCCCTCCGGCTAAAATTGTGTTGATCCCGCAGCATCACCTCCGTGATTGGGGATATGTTTATGCGTAGCAAAGCTAACTGCTTGGGGTTAGGGGTGAGGAAGGGTGCACATTACATCCCCTCCCCACGAGCCGACACGGGCACCGGGCCCGGGGGGCAAGCCCGGCCGCTCACAAGCCGCCTCTTCCTGCAGCTCCACGAGCTGCAAAGGCTCGGATTGTCCGGGCTCTGGAGCCGGTCAACCTGATTCGAGTGCTGCTGGGAGCCCACCGGAGGCAGAGCCTCCACTGGGTCGCAGCCAAGCGGTTCAGCCAGTTTACGATCTGTATTTTCTAAACATCAGACTAGAAAGAGGAGTTGGCTCAGACTCAAAGAGGCAGATTTAGCTGGAGCAGAAAGGTTTTGTTGCGCTGCCACTGGGGGGCGGGATTTCCAGAGGCTTTAAGCCTCAACTCATGCACGCGCCCAGGGAAAATAAAAAGGCCAAACTAGTTGAGTGCCGAAAATGTTGCAAAATGTCAAATAGCAAAGGAAACGAGCGAGCGGAGGCTTTTTCTACGGCGGAGCAAACGCTCCTTATGGAAGTGTATGAGGACTATAAGGACATAATTAAGAAAAAGGCAATACTGCAGCAATTAATAAAGCAAGGGAGGTGGCATGGGAGAATATTGCTGACAGGCTAAATGCGTAAGTGACAAAGATAATTCAGCATAATATCATGTTATATAAATCCTGCATCAAAGGGACAAAATATAGATAAGAACAACTATTAAATCTAACAATTCAAGTATGCCTAATGAAATTCACCAAATGTGTAAATTAATATTAGTGATAGACTATTTATCACATTTATCTACTGATTCCTATGTACATTTCAGGTGATGTATTTTATGTCAATCATCGCATTTATCACATAATTGATTGTAGATTATGACATTTCCAAAATGATCAGTTTATAGGAAATAATCACATTACATTTATCTATTGATTGTAGAAAATTCCATTTAGCAAATCCATCAATTCAGTGGAGATGAGGAAAACTATTAAGTGAATGCAGGTGATAGTGAATCAGTTATCTATTTCTCATCATTTGGGAGTCAATTGTAAGCTCTATCCCTTATTATATCAAAATAAGGAAAATCCCCTTAAATGTGTGGAATGTGCTATAGGAAGAGGAACAGACAAACCACAATGGTGTGTGTCCCATTTTTATGTGGTTGCTTTGTGTCATGGTTAATTCATAAATATAAAAGAAAACCATATGTTAAAGTGAACAAATCAAGCCCTATGCATGATGTATGGTGATGCTAGCAATAATCAAGTGAATAGAAAATACACCCTTTTTACCTCTCTGCAAACAGCTGCCTTACTTAGCCTCCCAGCATCACCAACACTATACAGTAATGTACCGCTAGCAAAGAACCTTAGTGCAATACAGACTGACTGCACAGTGGTCAGAGACTGGCTGCGGCGTGTAATCTTTATAATGTGTGGTTCCAGCAAACTGCATAGATACACTATGCTTTGCCTGCTGAACTGGTACCTCTCCCACAGATAGGAGTCTGTCTGTATCAATGGGTTGGTCCTGTCCTGGAACACCCTTGGGGCTGGTGGTGGTTGGAAGGCCCACTGAACAATGTGGGCCTCCTCATCAACAGGATCCTCGAAGAAGGGGCATGCCATTATTTCCTAATTTACTCTCTCTTGCTCTGTCTCTGTGTCTCTCTGGGTGTGTCCCTTTCCTTCTCTGGCCGTTGTCAGTTGACCTTAATTGGCTGTGAATTTGCTAGCCAATTGGAAACAGAGTGGGGTGGGGATGGGAGGGCAATCACATATTCATGTACAATCTTTTTTTTTAATGCCTCAGTTTCATTTTATTATAGTTTTGTTTTTATTAAATTGATTTTGGCTTTACTGTTGTAAGTGGGTTTTTTAATTATCTTATTTTTATTACATTTTAATTTGTTTTTTAATTTTTTTTATTAATTATGTTATATATTTTATGATCTACATATTATTTTATCATTACATGACAGTTGTGAGTGTGTAAAAGCACTGGCAGAACTGTCTTTTAGGTGTCTGTTCTTGTCTATTGAACATTTTTTGATCATAGATGGAGCTAATCCTCACCTTAATCCTGCTACAGACCAGGATTGCCCGGCAGCATAAGTTACCATGGTTACTAGGCTGGGATTCAGGTTAACCACCTTGACGGAACGGAACTGTGGCTCAGTTTGATGGAATGGAAACTGGAGTTTAGCTCGATGTATCAGACTTAGCCAGAACCATGGTTTCCATGGTTACCGATGTGAGGCTAATCTTAGCCACTTTGATGGAACAGAACTCTGGCTCACATTTGCCCGACTTGGCCATTAAAGCCTAGATTTGCCTTTAGCCTGCTTGATGGAATACCCCCCAGTGTCAGTCGTGGAGTTGATGCAGAGGGACAGAATAATGCCAGTCATAGGAGTGAGGAGGAGGAAGAGACAGATGAGGAGGGACAGGAGAAGGAGGAGGAGGAGATGGAAGAGGAGGTGGAGGAGAAGAAGGAGGAAGAGGAGGAGGAGAAGGAGGAGGAAGAGGAGGAGGAGGAGAAGGAGGAAAGTGGAGCAGGAACCACCAAAAAAACAGTGCCAGGGGCAGTGTGCAGGACTGGGTTGGCAATAGGTCTTTGTATAGAATTACATTATATTCAATACACTCTACTGACTGACTAATCTGTGTGTGTTGTGTTTAATATAATTAGATTGTTTTTATACTGCAAATAAAGTATTCGTGTTAAAATTACAGTTCCACTTGCATCTGTCATGCGATTGGAAAAAAGGCCTCTCCAAATCAAGCTGAATTTCAACCCCAGCCCGCCCCTGTCCGGCCAGTTAAGAGTTTGTTTTAAAGTATGATATCTTAAGTGTTTGTGTTATATTTGCAGTCCTGTCAGTTATAACTGAAAGCCGAGCACGCTCAAAAACCTCGCTCCGTGCGGTGCTTTCTGTCTGTGGAGTGTACATCTTTAAAAAAAAATGTTTGAAAGAAAAGTAACCAAAGATAAGGTGTCGTATTGAAGATTTCGTTTGAACAAAATATAATTTGAATTTTGAAACCTGTTTTGTTGACTTTTTTTGTAATAAATTACTTTTTTTGGACTTCAAACATTTTTCTCAGCACATTATTGGCGAGTTAAGCCAGACACCACCTGTAGAAAGTGGTTCTACACACAATAAAGCCTAAAGTTTGGGAAAGTATAACACAGAAGTCTGCTGGTTTTAATCCGCCCGTACCCTATCCGCTATTAATTAGCCTAATATTTAAAACTGAATGACCCAAATCCGTGGATATCCGGAATATCTCTAGCCTACTTTACGTCATCCCAAAACTGAATGTCCCTCAGGCATATAGGCTTTTTACAGCAAACAGGAATAAAATATAAATCTAGATTTTACAAGTAAGGAATGACTTGATAAGACATCAGCATGAACAGCGCTGAGTGTTCCCCGCTCTCAACCTGGCAGCGAAAGTCCGAGTGAATTTAACCCATTTAAACCCATTTAAGGATGTCTGAAAAGCTGTTTCCATAAACAGTCAAATTCGCAAAAGGGCAAAATGCGAAAAAAATGTTTATGAAAACACAACTATTGATTAAAAACATACAGATGGAGGTTTGCAGCATTTAGGATCCAATTCAAAAATAGGCTATATATTCATAATTAGGCTGTTGTAGCCTATATATTATTTTAGTTAAATATTTTTAAACCACAGCCAGACACCGAGGGTGGTCAGTAGCTCTGATTTGTGAGGATAAAATAAAAATTTTAAAAAATCATGCGTGTGTATATGCAGGCATATGTCTGCAGCAACTTGATTCATTCATTCATTCCACTCTTGCGAAGCACACACACACACACACGCCTGCCTGCACGTGTAAACTATGGAGACAGACAGTTTGCCAAAGTAATTTGACGCGTTCAGGTGTTAATGATGTGTACATGCACTGTGTGTGTGCGAGATTCACATGCACACGCAGGTGTAGTGGCGTTTGTAATGCGCTGTGCACGCATCCTGAAAAGACGTGTGAGCGCGTCATGTGAGTGGAGCGAACAACGCCTACGCGTCATGTAGCAGGCGTGCGTGTAACACTCGTGTCTCCATAGTAACCCTATGTAAAATGTAGGCGTGCGCTCACGCGGTTTGATTAGATGTGATGTGTCTTAAGTAGGCGCAAATGGCGCGTTGTAGTGTGGTTGGGTGAAATGTTTGACCCCTCATACACACACACACACACACACACACACACACAGCTGACTGAGTAATGTCAGAGCATATCATCAGGCAGCCTCTTCTCCAATAATGCTAGAGGCTGACAGGGCTTTATCTTTTTGTTTTCTTTGTAGAGAAACTTAAAAATCCCAGATTCACATGATCTAACCAACCAGAGGGCTATTAAAACCTGGCCCTTTGTGCTTCACATTCACACACACTAGGGCTATGCGATATATCATGCAGCGCCGACACTGCAATGTGCGCATGCGTGATAGTCGCTCTGCAGGACGTGTGATGTGCAGTCTTGATACAACTTTTTTCTGCTTCATATCAAAAGAAACTCATATGATTCTTATTTGCCATGAAAAATGTTACCAGCCAAACCTCCCCGTTTAAGACAGGTTACATGTGTATGTGATGTAGTCTGGTGGTGTGTTTGATGGCAAGTAAGACTCTCCTGCATTTATGTGTGTATTTAAAGAAAAGTATTATAACCAGGCCAGCAAGTGACATGGACACAGTAATGCCTTTCCAAATTAGGCAGTAGAAAGTGTCTACATAAGCTCAGGTTCCAGCATTACGACTGTAAAAAGGGTCATGTTTTGTGTTCACGAGTTGCCGGACTGCAAAAGTTACCAGCCATGAGCCAGGCTAAAGCTAATTAAGGCTCTGTCAATACCTATCCAGATGTTTTTGTGAATGGATATTTTTCTCCTCTGTTTTAACAAAAAAATTCTGTCCACATGACCTTGTTTCACAAATATTTCTGCTACACTAGAACGCTAAAATGACTCCAAAAGCTCAAATGTGCAATGTTCACACAGACAATGTTGTTGCTGCAGCGTTGCTTCAGAGGTGCATGCTGCTATAACTACTGTACTTCCACAACTTCACATATTTATGGAGCCGTACAAACCACTGCATTATCAACAACATGGTCCTGCAATTATTTCACAATACGAAGCCTTGTGTTCACAAATGAAGGGACCTTCACCACACAAAGGTTACCAGGGGACTTTTATTTTAAAACGGAAACAAAGTGTTGATTTAAAAATAAATCTTTCTATTCATTTCATGTTTGTGACAGATATAATCATGGAAACTGTAGTGAAAGGTGGTACAATGTCAATATAACTATCAAAAGACCATTTTCACTGTCACCGCATATGTCAAAAAATAGGTGAGCAGCAAGACTCCTTTTCTCTTTATGTTCTGCAGCTGAGCAGCAGGCGAGCCAATCTGTGGGTAAGCTATCTATCTGTGAAGTATACGTGACAGCATTACCTTTTTCAAAACACCTACTGGAGATCTCATCACCACTGATTCCTGTTCAATTTATGGATGAAGAGGCTCTCTGAAACATACAAGTGATGCTCTAGATATTCGAAAGTTTCCCTCCACTCCTCATTAACAACAGTGCCATTGTGCAAAGTGTCCCGCCATCTGATGGTTCAACCGGTCCTGATCCAAAACCATCAGTTCTAGTGGATTTTAAACCCTAGATGCTACGCAAAAACACTGAGTGCAGCAGATGTCTCCATTTATCTGTGCAGTGGTGAGCTCTAGTTTCCCGGCGCAGGGTGGCAAACCCCGCGCAGAGCTAGTTTCGAGCAGCGCAACCCGAGGCGCGCTCAGTTTGGTAGTTTGGCAGACCAAGGTGCGCTGAGATGGGTGTGGCAGCGCAGCAGGGGGAGGTGTCGACAGATCCAGCTTGGCACAGTGACAGTTTTGTGCCAAAAGGCTTCGCC
>NC_065517.1:670992-679352 GCF_006386435.1 Epinephelus moara | reverse complement strand
ATGCGTAATGGAAACCCAACCTGATTTGATTAACAAAACTAATGAGTTCACATCCCTCTCAGCCAACCACAAACAGCCACAGCATCAGATATGGAGTATATATTCAGCATCTGTCATCTTAGAAAAGTCAAAAGAAAAGAAACAGAGTGAGACTGCGAGAGAGAAAGAGAGAGCGTGTGCGAACGAGAGAAACGCAACATTGATTTACAATTGTGGTGACCTCCTCCCAGGCTACCTTTGCATCATCAGCCCGTGGAGGTCTGCTCGCAGTTCCGTATATTTGGACACTGCGAGCTTGGACCTCCTGGACCAAAACATCAGTTGCCATAGAGTCATCTGGTGAAAATTCCTGTTATTTTTCACAACTTTTTAAATGCCAAGCTTTGACGCTTACGGTACTAGCATGTGACGCTAATAGCCAAAATGGGCTTAAGTTCAATCCACATGCTTACAGATTTTATTTCTGTAAGGCTAGCATAGAATGTGGTCAAGCAAGAGAAAAATCTCAGAGCAGACAGCTGTTGGTGATCGGAGCAGAAAAAAAATTAATTGTAAATCTGTCAAGTGGTAATATATGTACAGTATAAGTTTGAGTTTGTCATTGGACAAATGCTGATCATGTAAAGTTCCTGTGTCTTGCTTCCCAGCTGCTGAGTAAAGTAAGGGGGGTTAGCCCCAGAGAGAGCATCAGCATCCTGACCGGGGTCTGGAAGCTGATGCAGGAACATGTTAACAACATGTTTACAGCGATATATCAAAATATTTTTAACGTGGTAGAGCCATATTCAGTGAGCACTTTAGTTTGTGTAATTTGTTACTGTACCTGACTGAAGATCAGTAAGATTCATATGTATTTTTCAAAAACAATAATATTAATAAAGAGAAGACAGAAGATAAAGGAAGATATGGAACTTTAAAAAAGTTGCATACTAAATCAGATTTGTAATATTGGTCGAAAGAATAAGAATTCAATTATTTCCCACAGTGTTCAGCCCAAGATCTGACTACACAATATCAGCCCAATTACAGCAACAGACATGAGGTGACTGGTGGGTAAATGAGTGTTGAGAGGAAGGATTTCCCATTTTAGCCTGTATACTGTGTCATAAGCCCTTTTAACAAGAAAATGGCACTCCCACCCATACAGACACCCACAATTTTATGATGGACATGGAGAAAAAGGACTCCTATTGAGACTTTTTGGGACATTGCCTTTTTTTGTTTCCATATATGTTTTCTTCTAACATACACATCAGCAACGCTTCATAAATAATAACAATGGCAATAACAATCATTAACCGTCCCTGCAATATGGTGGCTGATCTCATCCTCTGCTTGGAGGGTAAGGAGTAGGGCTGACCTTCGACTTCATTTTGGAAAACCGAAGCTTCAGAGCTCAGAACGATTTTAAACCGTAGAATTAAGATAAAAATCTTCACAAATGAAAAAACACTTCTGGTTGCTGATAAGTAGTGTTTAACATTTGATTTAACACTAAAAATTTAAACCCTCGGCGTGCACTGCAGCGCAAGCAGACAGATGCGCGACTCAGAGCAGCATGTGTCACTGCCACTGACACGCGCAGCGGATTGGTGGAAAATGTCACCATCAGCATATTATTTTACATCAATAAAATCTATTTTATCATTATTTTGAGTCACATTGTTGAAAGAATTTAGCCGTCTGTGTTCAAGCAGGATAATAGGTCTCCATTCATTGCACATCGGGCTTTCTATTTCCTTGCCGGAGATGGGGTTAGTGTTGCGTTCAAGGTCCCCCAAAAAAATTAGAGAGAAAAAAAAGGCTGAATATTCGATTTTTTTTTTTTTTTGCACAATCGAATCCCGTGCCATCGAATGACGCTTCGAAGCTTCGAATTTTTTGGGTCAGCCCTAGTAAGGAGCTCCTTGTTTTCAAAATTTGTGGACATATATAGACATATTTCTTCCTCTTTCAGTAAGCTGCTAACTGCTTCCAGCTGTTTTTTAAATCTCCTGGTCGAGGTCCCACATGTAACACATTGTCAAAAAAACGTCACACCCATTCTGTCCATGGTCCCGTCCTGCTGTCGATTCGATCCTGTTTCTACCTCCGCTGCCAGCTTGAAGGTGAGACAACTCTATTTCCACATTCTGCAATCAAACCTTTTATAAAAAACAGCGAGGTGGAATATCGGCAGGGTTTCCCACATATCTATTGTTGCGGCTCACCACAATTAAAACACATGCCGCCATGTTTTGATTTTCTATTTTTGGAGCTGGACCATTCATTAGGTGCACCGTTGGGATATAAATACCGTTTGGTTTTTATTTGCTCCACAGACGGAGGACACAGACAGAGCAGCAAAACACCAAGCGCAGTGAAACTGAAACTTAATCTTCAGTGCTCTGGGTCTAAAGTTTGCGTTCACCCACAAGCAGCTTATCCTCTCATCCATCGATCTGATCTGATCAGATCAGCTCTGGCCAGATAAGATCGACTGATTAGTTATCCACCCCATGACTCAAAAGTTCACAAATTGCTGCTGAAAGTTAGGCTTGAAAGTGAAAGTAGATTGTAATTCTGTGGGAAACACTTATAAGCATGAAATTCCTGCCTTGATCAGGCAGTGTAAAAGGTGCCATAGTGAAAGACCATCATTTTTTGCCTTCAGACATATATCAACCAGTAAGAGCACAGAGCTCTTTGGTGCTCAACTGTAAACATGTAAACAAGTAAAAGAGGAATAAAGTTTTATTCTATTTCAGTGAACTTCACCTCACCATCCCCCTCTCCACACTATGCTGCTACCCATAAACTCAGCCTCTGTCTCTCAAAGTGAAAGGAAAAAGAAAGGCTTCCTAATGAAAATGAATGCTTCCAGCTTCTCTTTCCTTCATAAAGGTAAGGTTGCTTCAGAGTCGGACCCTGTCTGGCATCTCCCTCCCTATCACCTATGTACTTCAAGGACTCCCGTGTACTCTGCTATGTCTCACAGCCACACGGCTTTGACCCATGGCAACAATTTCTGACTCTATGATTGCCTGATCTGAAAGACAAGGAGGAGGTCACAGTGATAGATGATAAGAAAGAAGCACAAACAAGGATGGAGGCGTGTGGATCTGTGTGCAAAAATGTGTATTTAAGTGTGTTCTCCCCTGCTGAGTGTGTGTATTCAGACAAATGTGAATGAGGGTTACCAGCTCTTCTGTTTATGCAGAACAAATAGTTCTGGTGGGGTTGAAGCAGTACTAAACAAAAGCATTAGTTAAGGGTCATACCAATATAGTGCCAATGCATCAAGCCTCCTTCAGAAGTTGCAGGGTTAGAGGGCCCATACACTGGCCACATACGTATATAAATTAAGAAATGTGCTCCTGATTTGAATGCAATCCACTACAGTGAAAACTGTGATCAATGAAGTTTTCCAGACATCAAAGTGGGATACAAAAAGACATCTCCCACAAACTTCACTTAATCAAACAGTTAAAGGAAAACAAACTCATTTTATGATCTGAGCTAATAAGAATAAAGCAGTCCATTCTTTCACCACTCCATTGCCCTTTCACCACACCACCCATTGGCCTCTTTGTTTTTGTTCCCAGAACCTCATCCATAAACATCAGAGCATGTTCTCAACATGCTGCTCATAACTCAGTTGCGTCAGTAACATCAATGCATTCATTGACATCAGCGTTCAAAGTGAGACGCTGGTAGAGAACGCACGCAGCAGTAAATGGGAACGTTCTGCTTGTTACAGGACAAAAGATGGTTCCCCCGTGGCTCTTTCTGCTTGTTTGTAGAGTATTATTATTCAAACAGCATGCACTGAACATAATAGTGAGTATAATTGAGGTGTATCATTAAATAATGCGAGGTTCAGGAAGGAAAGGCATGTTACTACTAAATAGGAACTTTGCAAATGCTTATAGGCAGAGGAGGATTAAGGTAGTTATGGGCCCCTAGGCTATTCTTTCTGTGGGCCCCCCTTATGCATCATGCTCTCCCAGGAAAAAAGTAATTTTGCAGGTACACTAGCATTACTGTAACAGCCTTCAATTGTAACAAAAATACTACAGAAAGGTATTCAACCAGATTTTAGCTAAACCAAGACACAACATCTGCAGCAGCAGCAGCACAGACCACCCTGTTTTTCTAAAGCATAACACACTCTTACAAATCAAGCAGCTGGGCAAAAACAAATTCAACAAAAAACAGTAACACAGCAGCAGCAGCAGCAGCAAATATAAGGATAATAACGGTAGCAATGCAATAGCACTGCAGCCCAATAAACACATTTTACAGGGCTTTACAGGGCTCTCTTCCTTGTTTTCCTGGCTGAGAAGTCTTTGATGAGGCTGGTAAAATCCAATTTTCTAAGAACATCACTCTCAATGGCCATCAGAGACAGGTGATTCAGTCTGTTTTGGCCCACTGTAGATCTCAGTTTATTTTTCACAAGTCCAAGTTTTGAGAATGAGCGCTCCCCACTGGCACTGGTTACAGGTTAAGTCAAATAGTGTCTCTGCTGTGTCAACATTTGGAAACACTGACTGTAGACTCCTTCTTCTTACAAGATTCAGCAGTGACCCTGCTGAGGTGTCCTTCTGTTCCTTAATTAATTCTCTGAATTGTCCAATTTCATCCACAAAATCTTCCTCTAGATCACCTGGATATTTCCTCTGGAGATCAGCTGCTCCTGAACGGATATCTTGTATGGAGATGGATGGAATGTTGTTCAAAAATCCAAATGTGTCCTGAACATGTTTGTAGGAGTGATACCTCCGATCCATTTCCGCTAGGAGATGATCTATGGCAGCAACAAACTCTGTAGCTCTTGTCAACCTGTCATGGCCCGACTGCTCACAGTCTGGTTCAGTTGACTCATCTGCTTGTTTTTTCCTTCTTCTGTGTCTGTGTGTGTCCACTGTATACTGTTGGGACACTGTCGGAGAAATGTTTTTTGCATCACTCTCAAAGTTGTCAAAATTATCCTGTAGGTTGGCCACATAACCCCTCAATGAGCTGATCAGATTGACAGCATTACATAAATCCAGTTCAACAGTTTGTAGTGCAGTACTGGTCCTATGAAAACGTTGTAGTATGTTGTTCCACATGTTGCACAGGAAGGCATTCTCTAATTTTCCATCTTCTTGTACAGTGCCATGGCTTCATTTCAAGTGGTGAGATTTTGGCTCAAGTCATCACTTAATTTCTGCAGGGACTCTTGGATCCTGGCATAGTTCGGGTACCCACTTGGCCAAAGGGTTAATCTGTTTAATGTTTGATTGCAGGCCACTGTAAGTGCCAGACATGTTGGCTGAATTATCGTAGCATTGGCCTCTGCAATTATTTATATCAATACCCATGTCGTACAAAACACCAAGAACAGACTGGCAAAGTGACTTTCCTGAGTGACTTTGAATTGGCAGGAAACTTCACAAAATGCTCCTCGACACTGTCATCAGGTGACACATAACGCATGATGAATGTCAACTGATCTATGTGGGTCACATCTGGCGTGGAATCAACACTTATTGAAAAGTACTTTGCCACTTTTATCTGCCTGATTATCTCTGACGGACCTGCTCCTTCCGGTGGCGCTGCTCTGCTGGCACCCAACTCTGGTGCTGCTGCTGCCTGCTTCTTTCGTTTTTTTGTTTTATTTAATGTTTTTACTCATTTTTATTGTGGTTTTACTGATTGTGTGAGTGTGTGCGAGGATTCTGAGGAGCACCATGGAATTATTTGCACAAGGACTATTACTGTCACTGATTGTTTGGGAGCTCCTGAGGACGTGCCAAACTTTTCCACTTGTGGAGGGTGGGCTGCCACTCATCTACTCCGCCGCCCGCAGATTTATTCAATCTGCCCAAGGCATTTAAAATCCTGCCGTCTCACAGAAAACTACGGAGGAGAGGCCAATGTGGGGGGATCCGACAGCGTCTCCACCAGAGAGGCAGTAGACCTCCGCTGCCCGGGCATGATCCTCAGCAACACTTGGTCTCTTAGGAGCAAAATGAAGGAGCTCCACACCAACAGGAGGGTATCTTTTGAATACCGAGAGGCGGGCTTGCTGGTGTTCACTGAGACTTGGCTCCACGAAGACATCCCAAACTCAGGATTGGGAAACAGGAATGAAACTTTGGGGAAGAGTCGAGGGGGAGGTATCTGTTTGTGAGTGACAGCTGGTGCAGGAACTATTCTGTGAGAGAGACTGTGTGCAGCCCTGATATTGAACTGCTGTGCATTTCTCTAAGACCCTTTTACCTCCCGAGGGAGTTTGGTAATATTGTCATTTGCTCAGTGTATGTGCCCCCCAGTCGTAATGCGGCCCGAGCTGCAGCTCGTATTGCAGACTGTGTCCACAATCAACTGCAACGCACTCCAGGAGCCCCTGTCTTCATTCTGAGATATCTTAACCACTGTAAACTGGAACTGTCCCTTCCCGGATTTGAACAATTTGTCAAGTGTGGCACTCGAGACAGTAGAGTGCTGGACAAATGCTATGGGAATATAAGAAATGCATATGGTGCCAGACCAAAACCCCCTCTGTCAAACTCAGTCCATAACACAGTCCATCTGATACCCACCTATAGGACTGTTTTAAAGAGCAGTAAACCATTAACCAAGACAGTGACTATATGGTCTAAGGAAGTGTAGAGACACTGAGGGGCTTGTTTCTCTGTACAGACTGGGACATTTTTCATGGTTATCGATGAAGCCACTGACACTACTACAGAGTATATTAAATTCTGTGTGGATTGTGTGGCTACCAAGAAGGTTGTTACAATCGATCCTAACAATAAGCCATACATCACCAGAGAGTTAAAGAACTGTATCAACCAGAAAAAAATGGCTTTCAGCAATCATGACAGGATGGGGTTAAAATCAGTGCAAAGGGAGCTTAATCAGTCATTAAGGGAGGCAAGAAGGAAACACAGGGATGTCATAGAACAGAATTTTGCTTCTATAGACTCTTTAGAATGGGAATAATGGTAGATTTGCAGGAACCAAATGAGAATCTGCAGACTTCTGAAACACAGGGCACTACGCTGGGGTTAGCTCTGCTGCAAAGGTCTTTAGTAGAAAAGCAGAGATGCCATCAGGGCCTGCAGATTTCTTTTTGCATACATTGCTGAAAAGTGACTGGATTTTGAGGGGATATTACTAACATTGAACAGGGGTCAGCAGTTGTAATTGACTGTAGTACATTATTGCATTCAAAAGAGAAATCCTGTGTATCAAACTCTCTGGGTCTCCATGAAAGCTGCTACCAACATGACAACACATAGAAAGTGCCTCATAACATGTGATGAGCTGAGTAAAGCAAATGAACTTAATGATTTCTTTCTCAGATTTGATACTGTAATTGTAATTTCATTTTCTTTGTGTATTCTTTGTGTTTTCAAATACACAGATGTCTAGACCCCTTAACCTCACACCTAGATACAAAATCCTGCAGGATACGCCAAGTGTGAAACACACCCAAGGGGGTCGGAGCCAATACTTGCAGCAGACGAAAGAGTGTGAAAACAATGGGTAGGGGCGCTGCTCCCTGCCGCAGACAGAAGGGTGTGAAACACACTGAAAGAGGCGTTCCTCAGGTATAAATGTTTAGGCTTTCCTATGCTTGGGGTCTTTTCTTCATTGTGACCGCTCGTGTGCTGATTGACCTTTTCTTTGCAAAGAAAATAAAAACCTTGTCGGCCGGCAGAAGTCTCTATTTCATTATTCACCAGCAGCAGAGAATTTCCACAACAATACACAGGATTTCTTAGTCACTTTTCAGCAATGTATGCAAAAAGAAATCTGCAGACCCTGATGGCATCTCTGATTTTCTACTAAAGACCTTTGCAGCAGAGCTAACCCCAGCGTGGTGCCCTGTGTTTCAGAAGTCTGCAGATTCTCATTTGGTTCCTGCCCTCTGGAAAAAATTTACCATTATTCCCATTCCAAAGACACCCTGTCCTACAGAAAACAATGATTATACACAGTTGTATTTATCGATGAAGCCAGAAGAAAGTAATCAATTAACTAAACTCCATAACTGCCTTAAAGACATAAAAACTTGGATGAGCACCAATTTCCTGATGTTAAATTCAGACAAAACGGAAGTTATTGCATTGCATTGCGTTACTGCATTTTTTAATCTGCGTAATATTGCGAAAATTAGGCCTATCCTGACCCAAAAAGATGCAGAAAAATTGGTCCACGCTTTTGTTACCTCTAGGCTGGATTACTGTAACTCTCTATTATCAGGTAGCTCTAGTAAGTCCTTAAAAACTCTCCAGCTAATTCAGAATGCAGCAGCACGTGTACTAACAGGAACTAAGAAACGAGATCATATTTCTCCTGTTTTAGCTTCTCTGCACTGGCTC
>NC_065517.1:607743-670409 GCF_006386435.1 Epinephelus moara | reverse complement strand
TCCCTCCTCAGTTGCTCTTCTGAGGTTTCTACCGGTTTTTTTTCCCCGTTAAAGGGGTTTTTTTGGGGAGTTTTTCCTTATCCGCTGTGAGGGTCATAAGGACAGAGGGATGCCGTATGCTGTAAAGCCCTGTGAGGCAAATTGTGATTTGTGATATTGGGCTTTATAAATAAAATTGATTGATTGATTGATTATAGACCAGTGGCTTTAACTTCTGTTGTCATGAAATGCTTTGAAAAATACATAGTATCCTTGTTGAAATCTGAAGTTAATTCTGAACTAAATCCACTACTCTATTGTCTGTGAGACCGTCACTGTGAAATACCAAACGGCAGGACTAGTTGTACGTGCCAGAGCGTTTGATTATTTATTTATTTATTTGTCCCAGCGACATACTCTGGTTGCCCGGTAAAAGCCGGAGGACCGTCACTGTTAAAGAAACAAACGGTAATAATCCTATTGTGACTTTGCTGGAAGTTACTGTTGTTGAATACGCCTATGTTTAGTGTCAGGCGAATTCCCTGCACTAAAATGTTAATAGGCCTAAATAAGAGTTGGTCCATCCTTGTCCAACGAGACTCTGGGCTTGAGAGCAGCCACTCAACCTCCATGCTAAAGACTAGCGTAGCTAACTAGTTTCTTTGCAGCCGTTCCAGCAAGGTTGGAGTAACATTATCCACGTATGTTCTAACTGCGTTGGACCCTTGCTGTTAGTTGAAACTAACATGCTGAATGATCCATTAGTATAGCTGCGACTTGCTGATCCATCATTCTGCTCTACCCTTATTCAAAGCTGTTGATCTGAATCTGTTTGCAGAACTTTCTCTGCCCATGTGGTTGATCATAAGATCAAAGGTCCTGTAACTTAAAGCGACACATACTAACACCCGCAGCCATAACCATAATAACTTTGCCAACCTAGAAGCTAGCTACAAGTCTATATCCTTAAATGGAAGGTGTGTGTCTAAGGGCTTTGGCAAGTTAAAACACTTTTGGTGCAACTGAATACCCTAAAGCGATTGAACTGCTCCTGTCCATGGAGTTAGGTAAATCTGTAATCATCTATTTCCCACTGCAAAGAAACCTTTTTAACTGGGAAAGATGTAGAATAATGAGCTTATAAACAAAGCCAGAAGAAAAATTTTAAAGGACAAGCCCCGGCTACAAGCCCTGGAATATATGGTCCTCAATTTGAGTGCAAATTTAAAATTTAAGTGACCAGATGCAAAGTAATTGAAAAATGATCAGAATTAAAACTTACAGTTTGTAATAACAGAGTTTGCTAATTGCATGAAATGATGATTTTGTCCAGTCTGCAGTACTGGATTAAAGAATAAAAATGAAGGGCTAGAGCCACTTCTGACCTGCACCCAATCAACAGCTAAGAGCATCCTAACTATCATGATAAGCCTGAACTACCCCTTAACCATCAGTTTCTCAGGTCTCAAGTTAGAAGGGGGGGGGGGGGGGGGGGGGCATCAACCCGGCACAGGGAAATGTACGGTTGTTGCCTGTCATGCTGTTTTTGCTGATCACCAGACCTGCACATCGCCCTGACGACCTGGAAGGCTGCGTCACTGCGAAGGGGGGGATATGTAGGGTGATCAAGCCTGTTTATTCTGGATTCACACCAATGGACTTTCACTCAGCTTCCTGACATCAAAGACGAATCGGTGACCAACCACTGGGTCACTTCAGAGACAGACTCAGCCACATGGTCTGAAAGGTGTTTCAAACGTAACTTTATTATTTAACATGTTGGTGTTACCCAGGAAGAAGATCCAAGCAAGATGCCACTCGGCACCAGGTCCCCTAGGGTGCAGACATCTGTGTGTACTGACAGACAGAAATGCGGATTCCAGGAACCAACATGTTGATTGTAATTTTATGCTTCACCTTTCTTTCTATTTCAGTGCATATGCATACACATGTACATATATCTATGATGTTATAACATGATCACCATGTATAACATTTAAATCTGAATTTATTTATGTGAGTAATATCCTGTTGCAGACAATGTGTGTTTGGTACCATTCAATAGCAGACAGCGCCTCGTTGGTAAATATGGAAGCATTAGAAATGTTCCAAGCTTCATTAACCATCTAGGAAGCAATTAAAGTAAATTAAACTTTAAGATACAGGAGGGGAGGAGTGAAATGTTCCGCCAGTGACAGTGAACTGCTCCTACTGGACTCAGCCTGACACAGACAGCTGGCAAGGCCAATCACAGCGCAGAGGCCAGAGCCTGCCTGCCAGTCTCAACCCCTTGGAACAGCTATAAGATGAGAAGAGACTTTTGTCTTGAGGAGTGAAAAGGAGGGAAGAAGAGAGAGAGAAAGAGACAAAGAATCTTGAAGAAGAACTTTTGAGAAGCTGGCGGGCCATGCTGGGCCCCATCCAGCGTGACCCGCCGGGCAATTTGATGGCATCCTGAGCAGAACTGAACATGCTGAAACCCAACAGAAAGAACTTTATGCCACACGGTCTGCCTAACTCCTGCGTCCTGGACCAACAAGGTCAGGACTGAAGAAAGGCAGACTCCTGCATGCCCACACTGGGTGTGTGAAGATGACCGACATGGAGAGCCAAGCTCACCCGAGCCAAAATTGCCATGTGGGCTCAGGAACGCCCAAAGGCGCCAAGGAGTTCGACTGTGGAGAAGAGAAGGACAGCACCAAGAGCGGTTCACACCAAGGAGCAGCGCTGCGTTTTCCTCTTCCCCCTCCACAGCACCTCCTTTCTGGTCTGCTACAACTCAGGTGAAACAACATAATTTTCCTGTGCTGGGGTTTGATGCATAGTTTAAGTATGGTAGGGAGCATTAGATAAAACTAGGATTTCTCCTAAGTTTTCAGATGTTTCCTTTTTTGCTTCCCATGCCTCTCAGTTGTTGAATGGTGCTTTTCACAGTTCATGTCAAAGCTTCCTCTGATAATTATCTTACCATTGCTCACTGCTTCATCTGGTTCACTCTGGTCATTTCATTCATTCATTAGCATTGCTGTATTCATTTCATTCCATCTATAGTTGCATTTACTCATTGTCTTGTCTGTTGTTAGATGTATTGCGTCTTGGTCTTCTGTGTCAGTAGTTAGAATAAATGTTTGTCTATAAAGTCGTTGTCTTGGTTTTCTGTAGGATTACATTCAGTCACTTTACGGGTGCAAAGATTCTGGCTATTTGAGCTCTATTCGAATTGACAATTGATAATTAACAATTTCCCCAAAGTGCGTTAAACATTCTTGTCTGATCAACAAGAGGTGTGGTTTTATTAGTCTGACTATGAAATTATATTGCTGGACGAATAATTAAAGTGGTTATGTTTAATAATTCTTATTAACGTCACTTTTTCCTAATATTGAGCTAATCAAACCCTACAGTATTCATGGTGAAAAACGTAGGCACCTGAATAAATTGATATATAAATAACTGAATAATTGCTTACAGGCAGGGGAGGAGCATGGACGATGCAATTCATAGCATCACCCACCTGACTCTTAAGCATCTGGAGGATCCCAAGGCCTGTGCACGCCTTTTGTTCATTGATTTTAGTTCTGCTTTTAATACATTGCAGCCTCATCTGCTCTTACAGAAAACGACCCAGATGAATGTTAAACCCTTTTATTATTAAAGCCATAGTTGGTAATCCTGTTCAGAAACACTTTTTGTTATACTGGGTGAAATGGTCCTTCCATCCTGAGAGTAGTCAATACATAATGTGTTCAGAAAAAGGAATGAAAAAAATCCGACCTCTGTGGCAGCTGCAGGCCTGTAAAAACTCTGACCAATCCCTGCCATTCAGTGCGAATGGACAGAACCAATCAGATGCCTTCATGTCTCGTATTGCCTGAGCCCCCCTCCATCCCTCCCTCCCTCCTCCCTGCGGGCACTCATCACTTGTCACCGTTGCCGGAAATATTCAGCACACTCCTCAGCAGAAATACTGAGTTAGCAGGAGTTTGCTGCACAATGGCAGAGAAAATGCAGCCAAAAGTATCACTTCCAGTGTTACTTGTAATGGCTCACCCCACTAAACAGGCTGAGAAGAGAAAGTCAGAGGCAGAAAAGGCTTTGGATAAAGTGAGAGGACAAAGCAGACATCAACAGCAGTCCAGCTTTTGAACGGTGTAGACAACTGAGGGAGCTGAAGGGCCTGAAAAGTGATGCAGAGGTTGCTGTCTTTCTGTTGGACAGGTAATTATTTGTTTTGCTTTGGGGGGATTTGTTATTTTACTCGGCTCTCCTCTGCTGACTGCAGGATGCACGTTCAGGCATGTCTGGGCTCGTGGCTTTGGACGGAGCACCGACGGGAGGGGGAGCAAGGGGTGGAGCTTAGAGGAGGTGCCGCTTTCAAATCTTGCTAGCTCTCCAACATTACCACCTATAGCTTTAAGTGGTTTTATTATTTTTTAACAGATAGAACCCAAAATGTCAGGATTAACGACTCACTCTCCGAATCCAAATGCATCAATACAGGTGCACCTCAGGGCTGTGTAAGCTCACCGGTCCTGTTTACCCTTTACACAAACAACTGCACCAATAGTCTCCCGGGCAGCCTGTTTTTTAAATTTTCACTGCCATTCTCAGCCTGCTTCACCAGAACTCAGACCTGTCATTGTACTTCATGGAGGTTAACAAATTTGTTCAATGGTGTGACAAGAACTATCTCATCATTAACACTAAAAAAACTGAGGAGATGGTGTTGGACCCTCGGTCAGTGAGGGATCATACTCCACTGTCCATACACAGGGAGGAGATCAAACAGGTCACATCTTATAGGTATCTGGGCATCCACCTGGATAACCTCTTCAGCTGGAGTGATCATGTAGATTTTGTATGTTCTCGTTTACGGCATAGGCTGTATTTTTTACGTAGGCTGAGGGTGTTTGGTGTCAGCCAGAACATCATGTTCTTATTTTATCAGGCAGTGATGCAGAGTGTTATCAGGTACGGGATGACGGCAATCTCTCCGCACAGTCCGAATCTAAAAGCTCTCCCTTCAGTCATCTATGAGCAGTCTGTACTCAGGCAGGCACAGAGGGTATTGTCGGACCTGTCCCACATCCTTCAAGCGGAATATGAGCTCTTGCCTTCTGGCAGAAGGTACAGAGTTCCGAAATGCAAATTGAACCATTTTAAATACTCTTTTGTACCCACCTCCATCAAACTTTTAAATAGCTCTTGAGGCTGTATACGCTGAGGCCTGGGAAGTGTGCAATAACTTGGTGTTCTGTTTGTTTTCCTTTTTTTTTTTTATCTAAGCTGGGTTTATTTTTAATTTTAATTTTTAATCTTCTATTGGATGTGTCATGAGTGTGTATGTATGTGTACGTCTCTAGCCGTTATATGTATTCTATGTATATCTATTGTCTGCAAGGTAGCTACTACTACTATGCACTTGAATCCATGACAAATTTCCCCTAGGGGACAATAAAGTATATTCTGTTCTATTCTATTCTATGCTCCCCCATCAGCTCAATAAACAAACAAACAAACATCTTGTTGAAGACGAATAGGATGGTGTTCCCTTACCAGCATTGCCATATTTTTCTATATGGGCTTTCAAGAATGGGTCAAACTGAGCGATAACTTCCAGCCACAGCATGTGAGCGGAGCGGAGCGGGAGGATTTTGTGTTGAGCGAGGAGCAGCTATTTTTTGAAAAGGTGGAGCGGAACCTCATCTCTCGCTCCAATTTCGCTCCAGTTGCTCATGCCCCATCCAGAATGCATCTTTGCACCTGCACACACCCACACTATTTTCTTTCAAAACTATGGAGTTTAGTGTGTACTTCAGAAAAGAAACTGAGAAGAGAAGCCGCGGTACCTTGGAGAACGGTCCCTAACTGCGGGGAGAGGCGAAAGGGCTTCGGAGGTCGGCCGCTTAACCTGGTCTGTCTCCTCTACACTTTGACTTATTTCCACCCTGCCAGCGGTACCGTGTAGAACGGTCCCTAACTGCGGGGAGAGGGCTTCCCCGGAGAATCTACCAAGCTCATGTTTTATTGGTGCCGTAGCATTGTTCCGACCTCTCATTGTTCCGACCTCTCATTAGTCAGATGTCCCGTTGTTCCGATATGTGTTTATTACTGTATTTGTGTACCATAGAGGATCAGCAACGCAACAAAAGTAGGCTACTGGTCGAGATACAAGTGTCATAGAGAGGACAGAATGAACCACCATAACCTCCTGTTATTAACTCTTGGGTCCGGGTTGTGTGGGGAGCTCTCCGCGGTGCTGAACGGCTCCCGGCGGGCGTATTTCTACCTTGATGGTGCGCCGCGACCAGCTCTGGGTCAGCTGGGAAAGGCTTGAGGCGAAGCAGGCTCACGACTTATGTGTCTGCCACTTTCTTTTTCATTTTAACCCACACCATGATCTTTTCCTAACCCTAACCAAGTGGTTTTTGTGCCTAAACCTAACCAGACCTTAACCATAGGGCATCATGATGATTTCGGAACAACGGGACTTCGGAACAATGGGTTTAATATGGCCAATGGGATGTCGGACCAATGGGCTGTCGGAAAAATGGGCAGACCCCGTTTTATTTGTGAATAGAAGATTACAGGTTAGGGTAGTAAGACGCAGTTTTTTTGAGCGGAGTGGTGAGCGAGTGGAGCGGGATAAAATTTATGATGGAGCGGAGCGGAGCGAAGAATGCACAGAACCAAGCGGAGTGGACGAGCGGCACAAAGTGACAGGTCTGCGAGCGAGGAGCGGAAATTTTCACCCGCTCCGCTCCGCTCACATGCTCTGCTTCCAGCACATCCATGATATTCCCATTATCAGGTTGTCCAAAAATTTCACTGTGTCCCCTGAACGGTAGTCCGTGCTCTGCCAAAAACTTAACAACCACAACCACCCTCTTTAAAACCTCCGTCCAGTATTCACACTCACTGTAAAACAGTTTTTTTAGTTCTGAATCAATGCATCCAGCATCAGCACAGCGTGTAGCATAAGCTACCACAGCCTTTCTGTGGCTCTATGATGCTTCATGTTCAGCCAGGCGTGCGGTTGCATTTTTCCAGTCACTATAGCCCGCCGTGAAAGCAGACTGAAAATCACTGTCACCAAATAATTCGCATGTGAAACAAAATACAGTTCCTTTTGAGGGGGAATAAAGTAACCATTCTCTTGCCACAGTTTCGCCATTTGCCAGTTTTCTTGTAAACAAATCTATAGGAAAGAATCTTTTTTGGTGTTTGTGTTGTCTTTCGGATGCAGCCACATCTGCATCTTTGTTCTGACAAGTTTCAGGCCTCATTTTAATCAAGTATTTCCTCATATCTTCATCAATTTTCTCCCAGCACTCAGGATCCGAGCTCCGGGTAACATAAGCAGGATTGCTGTCATCTTGTGCCCTCTCTGCAGCAACAGGTGAAGCAGTGCGGGATTGGGGAAGGCTAGCACATCATGGTTTACTCCCGGTACACTGGAGGCACAAAATGCTGGTGTTTCGGGTGGCTCAGTTGTCGATCCCTCAAACTCCACTTCTGAGAGACAAGGTGAGGCGCAGTGGTCGCGATCAGCCTCGCCAGTAACTTTACCTGGGCTCAAGCCAACTGCGGCTACATCGACATTAGCTTGCTCTTTGTCTGCCTCCGCCTGCTGTGGATCTTGTCCGTGACAACCAGGTGAAGATACAACAGCCTTGAAATAACCCGTCAGTTTCGGAATCTTCTTGAGTAGTTGCTCCTCTCTTTTTTCTTTTGGGCTCCGCTGTATTTTTTGTCTGACATTTTGCCACTGTGTGACTGAGTGACAGCATCAACGGCCGGCAGTGACACAAGTAAACAAATTAATGAGCGTGGCCATGCAGGCACTTGATTGGATAGAGGTGACCCATGTCTGCCCAATCAGGTGCTTAATTTGTTTTGTTTCTTACCTTATGGATCAATAGAGGCCAATCCAATTTTCCATTGAAGTATATTTAAATTTCCAAAAATAGTCCGACCAATCCAAGGGTCCCTCCTTACTAGGCTGCAGCTTAGGGAAGCCTGTGCATTAATTTTTTTTATAGGAATTTATAGGAAGCCCATGCTTTTTATGGTGGTTCCCACAGTGCTGTGTTTTTTTTGGTCTGAGGAAGTGGGCTCATTAAAAAATACCAGGCATCTCCTGAGAGTCAAGATGAAGTTTTTTTTAGGTAAACACTGTGATAGGAAATCACATCCATCCATCTATTGCTTGTTCTAAAGCCTGAGACAGTTAATGGACATACGTAGCCTAGGCATCGCGCAAACTGAGGCTAAAGCTGCTATTTTATTATTTACGCTTTTGCTATTCCTACTATGGCATGCCAAATGTGTTCTGTGACAAAGGCCAATCTGGTTAACCTGGAAATCCAGATGCCCCGCCCCTAGCAAATTCTAATTTGCAGAGCCCGCTGAATCGCCTATCGGACCAATCAGATCAGTCTATCTGACAGAGGCGGGCTCTGGGCGGGCGTAACATGATGAGGACAGCGCTGTGCCATAGGAGTCGAAAAGTAAACAGCCAAGATGGCTGCTGCTGAAGGACTGCGTCCATTCAATTTAGCTTTGGAAAAAAGTCTAAGCCAACTACACTTATCTTTTTTCTTGAGAGAGGAACAGAAGACTGCCCTAGAAGCCTTCGTTTCCAGGAGGGACGTTCTTGCTGTTTTGCCGACGGGATACGGCAAAAGCATAATATATCAGTTAGCCTCACTGTTTGGCAAACAAATGGGGCTTAGTGCAATGAACACGTCACCTTATTTTTTGCTCTGATTGGCCATCGTGCTATCCAATTGCGTGCGGCGGCATTTGAAATGCCTCAGTTAGTGCCGCCCCTTGGGTAGGAAGGGTGTATCGGTGAGGGCCAGACTCAAAATCTTTCTAGATTTGAGTCTGGATTTCCAGGCTACAATCTAGTGGGAATATGGATGAAAAATTCAGCTCAAACAGAGGAGTGCAAACAGCTAGCAAACATCAGGCTTTAGTCCGATTAAAGGACAAGTAAAACATTTTTGGGAAATATGTGCATTTGCCAAGAGTTAGAGGAGAAGATTGATATACTCTTATGTCTGTATGGCAACTAGAATTACTGCCCTGTGGTTGCAAGTCTCCGCCAACCAGTCAAGTTGCAGTTACAGTTTACATCCATGTCTGTCAAGAGCAGAGTTGGGTAAGGGTTACTTTAAAAGTAATCAAAGTACTTTACTGCGTTACTTTTTTTTTTTAAAGTAACCAGTTACTTTACTGCATTACTCCCTGAGAAAAGTAACTCAAACACTTTTAAAATACTTTTGAGTATTCTACATTTCCTATTGGGCAATGGACCACAGGGCACTTAGCCTACATTTTTTTGTCTCCAAAATTAAAGCTATGGACCACTTGCCCTTCACTGAGATCCAATTCTCCCATCACAGCCGTCACTTTGACCAGTAGAAACACATAACGATCTGCTGCCGTAGACAACTATAGGGCAACAACACCCCAGCGTTTTTAATATTTCCTCTGGGGATGTTACCACACAGACTAAAAGGGGGAAATGATAGTGTGAAACAGCAGAGGCACTTTGTCAACCTGCTGAGTAATACTGTCATTAGCATCAAGCCAGCAAACAATGTTACGTCCTGATGGTCGGACATAAAGTAATAACATTAACAAATAGTGGCAGGGCTTTTACTCACCACAACTGCAGAGGCTACCAGCTTAATTTGAAATAGACTACATTATAGACGGTCCGTTATTTATTAATCCCTCTGTATCTTTATATTTTTACTTTTTATCCGCTCCCATTGTCTTTATAAAGTTAACATATCGCGCCGTCATTTCAAACTCAACACTTCCTGAATTTGTTTCAAATTAAAAGCCCCTTATAACCTCGGCTGAGAGAATCCTTCCATTTTCTAACGTTAAATAGGCTTTTATTGTCAAACATTTGTAGGAACTTGTTGTGGAGGATATAGTCACTTGAATGTTTGCGTACGGTGCTTCAAATGTAGCTCTTGCCATCTGCTGGAGCTTTCAGGTGACTACAACAACATAAAAGTAATAAAGAATAACCCGATGACATCACACACGTTGTGAAAGACGACCGGGGATAATTGGTGAGTACCATCGTGTAGTGCGTCATGTCTGTCGGCCAAGTCACAGCACGATTTTATGACTCCACAATCATGTAATGTGACAAAGTGACTTTCAGAATGGGCAGAAAAGTCGTGTAGTGTGTACCAGGCATAATGCAAGTCCTGAGTCTGACCTGTCTGTCAGCAAGTCCTCCTCCACCTTTTTTTAGACTCCACCGTAGACAACGGCATTATTTCTTCTACCACATAGCTAGCCACAAGCTTCATGACTTCTTTCGGACTGATAGGTTTAACATTATTAGAACCAAAAGACAGTCGTTGCTGTTTCGTAGCTGAAGGACCAGTGTTCTTAAACTAATGGAACTGATTGAAAATGTACTCAAGTATCTGATTACTCAAACAGCAAACTAACGCGTTAGGTTACTCGTTACTGCAAAAAGTAATCAAAGTACTTTAACACGTTACTTTGTAACGCGTTGTACCCAACTCTGGTCAAGAGTCATATGTAGCCTTGAAAGCTGACAATGCTTCAAATATGGATGTTGCTGCATGTTCAACCTGGCAACCCAGAAGATCTGTACAATCAGCACAGTTTCAAAAAGGGCACCCAAGATTAGTGTCACTAATTAAGTATCGGAACAAATGTCTCTCCCTCTGCTCCTGTGCCATGGGCTCACCTACCAGCCCCACTTTCAGTTGGCTAAACATTGTATAATGTGTAGTGCACAAGTCGCTGTTTAAAGTGCTGTTTTTCATGTGGTCTACAGAGTTATCTGCCGTCGAACAAGACAATGCTAACTTGGAGCTAACATCGCCACTCCACTGCAGCTCGCCGACACCATCCAGCAGCTCAGGTCAAGGCCACCAGACCAGACCAGGTAAGAGTTGTTGTGCTGTTTATCCAGTAGTTTGTCTCACCAGACACTATGTAAACATGGAGATATACCTAAAAGTATGACTTGATAATATAAATATGTGCTGTGATAAATGAAAAATCATTCATACACAATCCCCTACCACCCATGACTGCTGCCATTGAACCAGGGCAGCTACATACTCCAATCAGCAATACTATGCACAAACTGTTACTTTTATACCCACATCCTCATTTCCATACGGTGTGAGGTCTGTATACTGTGTTGTAAGACTAGTGTTGACTGTTGAACTGACATGTTTGTTACATTGTAGTGCTGAACCTGTGTTTAGCCACCTATGACTTAATTTTCTTTTTTAAACTGATTCTTCTATTCTTGCACACAGGGAAGAGGAAGAGAGACAGCAACACAGGGCTGCTGGAATACCTGGAGAGGGCAGATGAGAGGTTCTTGCAGCACAGCAAGGACCTGAATGATGCCCTGCTGCAGAAGCTGGACACCGACACCAGTGCATTTCTTGGACTGATGGGGCGCATGGTGTCTCTGATGGAGGCCCAAGCCCAGAAATGAGCAGCTCTGTTACATGGACAGTTTGTCTTGCACATTCAACGCACACTTTTCACTTTTGTCTTTAGCTTGTTTTTTGTATTTAAATAAACTTTCGTTTTCTAAAAAGACACGTCTGCTTCTGTATGTTTTCATTTAATGATGTAAAATTTAACTGTGTAGTAAGTTCAAGTAAAGCTAGTCAAAACAAGTCAATAACTCAACAGGTTAATCATTTATGAAGATGCTTTTCATAATAAGTTCAAGTAAAGCTAGTAAAAACAAGTCAAGAACTCAACAGGTTACCCATTTATGAAGATGCTTTTCATAATAAGTTCAAGTGAAGCTAGTAAAAACAAGTCAATAACTCAACAGGTTACCCATTTATGAAGATGCTTTTCATATAGATGTCTTCAGTAACTGTTTATAAAGAAATGAGAACATGACAGCCATAATCATTTCTATGAATTTATTGAAGTGACGGTTGAAACAATATTGGTGACATGAAGTAGTCCAGCAAACACAGGTAAAAGTCAGGTAAGCAGCAACAAAACAGCAAAAACAATAGATAATAGACAATAGAATACACAACCAGAAGTGTAGTGACTAGTGTTATACTTAGCCGCTACCGGCTGACAGTGGCATAAATGGCTGTTAGGGTGTGTACTCAGTTTAACACAAAACAAAATAAAACTGAGCACAGTCGAAGCCTGTTAGCGTCCTACCACTTCAGCAAACCTTTACAAAGTCAACACAAATTTAAGACACCTGTAGCCACCTTCCGCCTCGACACGACACTGACCTATGGTGGCTCGGAGGAAAATAACCCTCAAAACAAAAAATGAATACATGGAAACATAAGTAAATACATTGCTCTTACAAGACATTTGAATGGCAGGTTCAATCATTCCCTCTGTTAAAATATGCCATTAAAGCAGCTCTAATGTCAGCCCCTTCTTGGTTGCCATGCTCTGGTAATGTCTGAAGAGGAGGCTGAATGTTGGCCTGTCTGTCCTGGTGCTCCTCAGTGAAATTGTCACCATGTTGCTCACAAATGTTATGAAGGACACAGCAAGTCAGAGCCATTTTCTTGCTCAGGTCAAGCTTGCAGTCATTTCTTTTTAGGAGGCACCTCCACCGTCCTTTCAATCTCCCAAAGGCCATTTCCACAACCAACTGTGCACTGCTTAATCTGTAGTTGTAGGTGTGTTTTTCAGGGGTCAATCTGCCAGTGTCCGCAAAGGGCTTCATAAGCCAGCTCTGTATGGGGTAGGCTGGATCACCTATCAGGTAATGTCCAACATCACAGTCAGAGATGGACACTTTGTTTTGGCCCAGAAATTCCCCGTCACTTAGGACTTCCCACAAATGTGACTGTTTTAGGATTCTTGCGTCATGCACACTCCCTGGAAAGCCAACACATACATCCCAGAAAAGACCTCTGCCATCCACAGCTGCTTGTAGAACAACCGAATGCCATCCTTTCCGGTTGTAGTAGTCTCTGGGAAACTCCTCTGGTGCTATAATTGGAATATGGCTTCCATCTATTGCACCAACACACTGTGGTACCCTCCAACGACTCTGAAAGTGAGCAGCCATTTCCACCAACTTCTCAGCATCAGGGCATGCAATGTGAGTAGGGAGCAGCACCTTGATGACTGCATTGCAAAAATCCTGCACACAGTTAAATACAGTGCTCAGGCCTACTCCAAAAAGATGGCTGATGGTTCTGTATTCACCGCCGGTGGCCAGCTTCCAGATGGCAATCGCCACCCACTTCTGGATAGGGACACACAAACGGTAATTTGTGTTCCTCCTGCCAATGACATGCCTCACTCGACTGCAGATGTACTCGAATGATTCGCGGGACACACAGAAGTTCTGGATGAACTGGACAGAGGTGAAATCAGGAACAATTGTATCCCACCAGCAGTGAGCTCTTGGGTGTGCCCAGATAACGAGTGATCTTCAGCTTGCCATCAGTTGCAAGACTACAAAGACACAAATGTATAGGTAAATAAGCATGTTGAGTGGAGAGTGATCAATACTAAAATGAATATCCATCATGCTATTTAACCCTTATGCCTCATTTAATAAAGTTTTACTTGTATTGAAAAATAAGGCCTAGTCCACACAGACCCGTGTACTGTAGATAGGATAACCGCAGTATTTCATTGTGTTTATGTTTACATGTATTTCAAATAGTAGAGTTCATTTCACAGAGCTAAGCATCCTCTTTCGTCCAACTGAAACTACAATAAACTAGCCCTCAGTTGTCTAAATAAGTACACATAACGTTACACATTTGCGTTGTGAATTAGCTGTGCTCTGCCAGCTAACGTTAGCTTACAACAAAGGCTAACATAGCAATCTCACATTCAGTGTTAGTAAGAGACAAACCGCATGTTAGGTTTTTACCTGTCTTCTGGAACATAATCGCCGTCCATACAAATGCTGTCGAGCAGCACAAATACGATGTATCTGCTGTGTGTGGATGCCGATGAAGCCTCGTAGAGCCAGGAGCAACAGCTGCACAAATATGTGGTCCGCCATCCATCGTTGTTGTTGCTGTTGTTGTTCCTTCGAGCTTGGCGCCAGTTAAGCAACGACGTAACTGACGTATACAGTGACATATACAGTGACACAATGACGTGGCACCCTAACCACCTCCAGCCGTGGAAAAGCAAATCGGTTCTCAGCTGGTTCGCAAGTTGAACCAACTGAGAACCAGCACCAGCACTGGCCCCGAACCAGCACTGGAACTGCTTTGGTGGAAAGGGGGTATCAGAGACTCTATCTGATGACATAGTTTCTCTAGATGGCATTGCTCTGGCCTCTAGCACTACCGTAAGAAACCTCGGAGTAACATTTGATCAAGATTTGTCTTTTAATTCTCATTTACAACAAACCTCACAGACTGCACTTTTTCATCTGCGTAATATTGCGAAAATTAGGCCTATCCTGACCCGAAAAGATGCAGAAAAATTGGTCCATGCTTTTGTTACCTCTAGACTGGATTACTGTAACTCCCTATTATCAAGTAGCTCTAGCAAGTCTTCAAAAACTCTCCAGCTAATTCAGAATGCAGCGGCACGTGCACTAACAGGAACTAAGAAACAAGATCATATTTCTCCTGTTTTAGCTTCTCTGCACTGGCTCTCTGTAAAATCCAGAATTGAATTTAAAATCCTACTGTTAACTTATAAAGCTCTAAATGGATCCCTCCTCAGTTGCTCTTCCTGAGGTTTCTACTGTTTTTTCCCCCATTAAAGGGTTTTAGGGGAGTTTTACTTATCCGCTGCGAGGGTCATAAGGACAGAGAATGACGTATGCTGTAAAGCCCTGTGAGGCAAATTGTGATTTGTGATATTGGGCTTTATAAATAAAATTGATTGACTGAATTGAAATTGATTGATTGATAACAGACTTCAGACAGACCGGAGACAGCCCAGCTCTGTCTGCAGCGACCGTCTTTAGCCAATGAGGATAATTACTGCATGTCAGTCATGTCAGTCATGTCACATGTCAGTGTGTCAACATTTTGTCACTGTGTGTGTCTTTAAGCCTATCTCTGTGCCATCAAGAGGCATTCAGCCTACCGTCAGTGATCTTTGTTCCCCTGAAGTCTTGGAGGATCCGAAACGAAAGGATGTCGCAGGGAGGAAATGAGAGTAAAATATCCAGCGAAGAGGGGGAGGAAATTAAGAAATCTCAATGATCGCTGGAGTTGGTGGAAGAAGTCCAATCACTCAAGAGGCAAAATGCGGAAAAAGAAAAAAGGCTCATGTCCCTGGAGAACTGAGTGGCTGATCTTGAACAGTACTCCCAGATTAATGATTTGATCATCACCGGCCTAAAGACCAGACACCGGGCCTATTCATTGGTGGCCTCCGGAGATGCTACTCGGGACGGGGCCAGCGCTTCCCCGCGGGAGAGAGAATCACTGAAACATCAGGTAGTCAGCTTCCTGGACAGTAAGGGATTTTCTGTCAACAGCAGTGACATCGAGGCTTGTCACACCTTGCCCAGTAAAAACAAAGAAGCCCCCCCAGCTATAATCATGCAACTGTGTAGCAGGAACAAAAAGCAGGAGCTTCTCAAGCAAGGATCGAAGCTCGAAATATAAACAAGATGGCACCCCAGTGCGGACGCCTGTTATAGCAGCTCCTGCTCACCGCTGAGATTTCTTTTTCATTTAACTTTCTTATTTGGAGTTTTTTTCAGTTAGCTAGCTAACACTTATGTTCTGTTTTGTTATGAGACAAAGACCGCTCTCTTTATAGCGGTCTTTCTCCTATTTTTCTATGGATGCGATCGTGTGCGGGGACCCGGCGCCCAGCCGTGGCTCCATTTTTTACACCTGGGACCAGCTGTCAGCGCTACAACACACCGTGGTGCGGCCCGAGGAGAGGCACAATATTCCCAGCGAGCTGAGGAGAAGGAGACGGGGATGTCGCGCCAGAGTGCACCGCCGACAACGGAGGAGATGGTACAAACCCGTCCTCCCGTCTGTCGTTATGGGGTGCGAAAGATCGCTCCCCAACAAGATGGACGAGCTGTCAGCGCTGACTCGCCATCAGAGGGAACCGGCAGAGCAGCGTGCTGGTGTTTACAGAGACATGGCTGAACGCGGAAGTACCGGACACGATCGTCGCACTGGACGGATTCCAGCTCATCAGACACGATAAGACAGAAGACAGCGGTAAGAGGAAATGAAGAGGGCTGGCTGTGTTTGTGAATGATAGATGGTGTAACTCTAGGCACATCACTATCAAGGAACAGCATTGCTGCAGGGACATTGAGCTGCTGGCTGTTGGCATGAGACCATATTATCTACCCAGGGAGTTTTCTCATGTCATTATGGTAGCAGTGTATGTGCCCCCCCGTCTGCGAAGGCTGAGTCTGCTTGTGACATTCTCCACTCTGTTACAAGTAGGCTGCAAACACAGCACCCTCAGGCCCTCCTTCTGATCTCTGGGGACTTCAACCACGCCTGTCCATCCACCACCCTGCCCACCTTCACCCAGTATGTTTCCTGCCACACCAGAGACAATAAAACACTGGATTTATTTTATGCCAACACCAAGGAGGCATACCACTCATCCCCCCTGCCCCCCCTGGGAAGAGCTGATCACAACCTGGTTCATCTTCTGCCTGTCTACAGACCTCTGGTGCAGAGAGAGCCAGCAACCACCCGCACTGTGAAGAGGTGGTCTGATGAGGTTGAGGAGCCCCTGAAGGACTGCTTCGAGACCACTGTGTGGGAGGTACTCAGTGATTACCATGGGGAGGACATTGACAGTCTGACATCATGTATTACGGACTACATAAACTTCTGTGTGGAAAGCACCGTAACCACCAGGACTGTACGCTGATTCTCCAACACCAAACCCTGGATTACTCCTGATATAAAAGCTCTCCTGAAGGAGAAGCGGAGAGCTTTTAACTCTGGAAATAAGGAGGAGCTGAAGGCCGTGCAGAAGGAGCTACGGAGAAACATCAGGCGGGGAAAGGAAGGATATAAAAAGAAGATGGAGGAACAGCTGCAGCAGAGGGACATCAGCGGGGTCTGGAGAGGTCTGAAAACCATCTCAGGACACAAACAACCAGACTCCCAGGCCAGAGGCGACCAGCAGTGGGTGAATGATCTGAATCTGTTCTTCAATAGATTTGATCAGTCTGCCCCTCCCCTAGCCCAGACATCACGGCTGCAACCCCCTTCATCCTCACCTTCACCTTCCCCCCCACCTACACTCCTGGCACACTGCTTCGACACCTCCCCCACCCCCGCTCCCCCGGACATCTCACCAACCCCCACTCCTCCCCCCACCTCATCACCCCCACCCCCCAGCACACAGCCCCCCTGCTCCAGCTTGTCCTTCACTACCTGTCAGGTGAGAGATCAGCTGAGGAGGATAAAGACGAGGAAGGCTGCGGGTCCAGACGGCATCAGCTCCAGGCTCCTGAAGTCCTGCGCAGACCAACTGTGCGGGATAGTTGAAACCATCTTCAACCTGAGCCTGAGGCTGGGGAGAGTACCACAGCTGTGGAAGACATCCTGCGTGGTACCTGTGCCCAAGACTCCGCACCCCAAGGACTTCAGCAGCTTCAGACCGGTGGCATTAACATCGCACCTCATGAAGACTCTGGAGCGCCTGGTCCTGTCTCGTCTCCGCCCCGCAGTAGGCCCTTCAATGGACCCGCTGCAGTTTGCCTACCAGCCTGGCATTGGGGTGGACGACGCCGTCATCTTCCTCCTGCATAGAGCTCTTTCTCACCTGGAGAAGCCTGGAAGCTCTGTGAGAATCATGTTCTTTGATTTCTCCAGCGCTTTCAACACCATACAGCCTGCGCTTCTGAGGGACAAACTGGAGCACATAGGGGTGGCTAATCACCTCACATCCTGGATCCTGGACTACCTCACGGACCGGCCGCAGTATGTCAGGACCCAGGATTGTGTATCGGACTTGGTTGTCTGCAGTACGGGGGCCCCGCAGGGGACGGTGCTGGCACCGTTCCTCTTCACCCTCTACACTGCAGACTTTTCATACCACACCCCCACCTGTCATCTGAAGAAGTTCTCTGACGACTCTGCCATCGTCGGCCTCATCACAGATGGGGACGACAGGGAGTACAGAGAACTGAACCAGGACTTTGTGGACTGGTGTCTGAGGAACCACCTTCAGATCAACGCGGGTAAAACCAAAGAGCTGATGGTGGATTTCCGCAGGTGCAGACTCCTCCCCCAACACCGGTGAACATCCAGGGAAAGGACATTGAGATGGTGACATCTTATAAGTACCTGGGTGTTCATCTTAAGAATAAACTGAACTGGACTAATCACATAACAGCACTATACAAGAAAGGCCAAAGCAGACTCTACCTGCTGAAGCGGCTCAGGTCTTTTGGAGTGCTGGGGGCACTCCTGAAGACCTTCTTTGACACTGTGGTGGCATCAGCCATCTTTAACGGAGTCGTCTGCTGGGGCAGCAGCGTCTCGGCTGCAGATAGGAAAAATTCTTTGTACAATGCATTTTTCCACTTACTTGCAATTAGTATTCCTTTAGTAATCCAGGGTTTCTCTGCATATTTTTTCCTCACTACTTTTATTTACGATAGGACAATTTTTCTCAAAAAGATCAGTTGTTATTGACATGAAATTGTCATAGGCTGCATCAACATCTTCTGTATATACATTGTTCGAATCTTGTTTAATTAGGTCTTGTTTTAAAGAGTTGATAGAATCCTGGGATTTAAATCCAACAGTTTTGATAGTTTTAATATTTTTATTGGTCTTAGTATTGCTCTGTATAACTGCAAAGACAGGTAAATGGTCACTGGTATCATTTACTATTAATCCACTTGTTACTTCCTTATCCATTATGTTAGTAAATATATTATCAATTATTGTTGCACTGTGTGTTCTTATGAGTTTAATACTTTTTTTGTAAATATTGGTCCTAGTTTGGCTGGGGAGATTGCAAGGACTGGTAATGGTGATGGCATAAAGAGCAGAAATATACATGTCATAGAGTCTATGTTTATAAGACGAACTGATGAAAAAGAAATTATAGATACTGTAAAAAAAAACTTGAAGGTAAGATCAGGTCCACAGACTGGAATGGTATTGACATGCTTACAATTAAAAACATCATTGAATGTATTGCTAAACCTCTCACACATATCTGTAACCAGTCTCTGCAAACTGGCATATTTCTAGGAAAAATGAAAATTGCAAAACTGATCCCAGTTTTTAAAGGTGGAGACAAACATCAACTTTCAAACTATCTACCTGTTTCTCTGCGGTCTCAGTTTTCAAAAATTCTGGAAAAATTGTTTTACTCAAGACTGGATGATTTTATCACAAAACATGGTGTATTGTGTGAACAGCAGTATGGGTTCAGAGTAGGGATGCACTGAATATTCGGTAACCGAATATATTCGGCTGAATATTGCAAAAAAACCACACATTCGGTATTCGGTGGAATAAGTGAAAAGCAAGGCTGAATAATAGCAGCGTGTTTTGATGATGCAATCAAACAGCGTGCAGTGACGGACGAAGTAAAATGTCTGCAGTGTGGCGATATTTCAAAGTGCTGGAGAGTGATAGAAGAAAAGCGGTTTGCAAAGAATGCAATACTGAAGTATCTAAAGTAGTGTTGCAGGGTATACAGGTACCAATGGTAGACCGCGGTACTAAAACACCACCGTACATATGATACCATAATGTTGGAGTACCGTAGTACTACGGTACTTCAGGTACCACTACTGTGGGTTAAGTTTAAAGTCTAATCGCAAGAGGGTGAGTGTCCATGTGCCGTCCAATCGTTATTGGACGGCACATGGACACTCTGGCGCGCTGGCCACCTGGCACTCAACATGCTGCTGCAGTGGTTTGTTTTCCAGTGAGATTTCAGGTATTAGCTGAGCAATTGAGTATCTTTAAGCAGTGAAAGTTATTATTTATTTATTTTTACTTGTAGGTTAGATTTGTTTATATATGCTACAGTGATTTGTTTTCCACAGAGCTCTACAGTGCAAGCATTTTACTCACATTTCCGACTAAAAATAGTTTTGTGCGAGCAAAAGAAATCATTCAGGAGCACGCTGTGCAAGTACAGATTTCAACCAGCAGCAGAAACGAAAGGCTGTTGTGGGTTGAACGGGGGTCACAGACACAGACAGGAATGTATCCCTGTCAAATACGGCAGCCATAGTGCTCCGCAGTGCAAGATAACGGCTTACCAGCGACGGAGAAGCCCGGCTTCAGGTCCAATAATTTCCTCTTCTTGGTGTCATGACTGCCCAAAAGTACCTGAACAGCCGAGCTGTGGCAGCACACAGGTATGTGATGTGTCAGAGGAGAAACAAGCCGTTCACATTTCTCTCTTTGTGGCAGGTAACGGTCCACAAACCTCATTGCACTTAAGGGACTGTGTGACAACACTAATCTGGAGGGGGTTCATCTGCAAAAACGAATGAAAAACTAAACAAGGGCATTCGGTATTCAGTACTCGGTATTCGGCCAAGTGTTATTTTTATTATAGCGTTTATTTTATTCGGCTTCAGCTTCGGCCACACATTTTCATTTTGGTGCATCCCTAGTTCAGAGCCAATAGGACAACGTCTTGTGCAGTATTGGAATTTGTAGAGGAAATTACAAAGGCAGTGGGAAAAAAAGAATATGCAGTTGGGGTATTTTTAGATCTAAAAAAAGCATTTGATACTGTAGATCACGACCTGTTATTAAAGAAATTACAAAAATATGGCATTAGAGGAACAGCACTGTCCTGGATACGGAGCTATCTGAACAATAGGCACCAGTATGTGGAAATACATAAATCTAAATCACAACTAATGAAGGTTACATGCGCAGTGCCTCAAGGCTCACTATTGAGACCACTGTTATTCATTCTATATATTAATAATACATGTGCAGTGTCCAAAGTCATGAGAACAACTCTTTTTGCAGATGATACGAACTTACTGTGTGGTGTAAACAATTTGGGGCAACTTTTGGATATAGTAGAAAAGGAACTGAGGAGGATGAAAAATTGGTTTGATGAAAATAAATTAACACTGAATCTAAGTAAGACGAAATTTATCATTTTTGGAAATCGATCTACTAAATCAAGCAAGAAACTCATGATAAATGATGTGGAAATCAAAAAAGTAAATGAAATCAAATTCCTTGGAGTAATAATAGATAACAAATTAAGTTGGAAGCCACATATACATTATATAAAAACTAAAATATCTAAATCAATTGCAATACTCAATAAAGCCAAAGACCTCCTAAACCAAGCTTCCCTTTACACATTATATTGTTCATTCATTTTACCATACATGTGCTACTGTGTGGAGGTGTGGGAGAATACATAGAAGCAAACATTGACCCAATATTCATCCTGCAAAAAAGAGCCATACGAATTGTAAATAAAGCAAAATATAGAGAGATGACAAATCCACTTTTGATTAAATTGAAAACATTAAAATTCAGAGATTTAGTTGACTTCAAAACAATTCAATTTATGTACAAGGTTAAAAACTGTCAACTACCAGCTGGTATCCAAGGGTTGTTCTATATAAGAGAGAGTATATACAATTTGAGGGGAAGCTTCATGTTCAAGAAACCACCAGTCAGGACTAATATGAAATTACAGTCAGGGGAGTTACTCTGTGGAATGATTGTAGTGATGAGTTGAAAGCATGTAATATATCCAAACTGAAGAGACTGTACAAAATGAAGATACTGCAAGCATATGAGATGGAACAGTAATGGTTTATGTCTTGTTTTTTGTTTTGTCTTGTTGTTTTTTTGTAGTCTTCTTGGTAGGTATGGGCTGTTGTTGGCAGGCCCACAGGAAATGGATTTCGGTTATTGCGCATTTCTTAGGCAAACTTTATTAGTTTTTTTTGCACTAAATACTAAAGCAGATGGACAAGGGAGTGGGACTAGAAAAGTTTCTTATACCTTCTTCCTATCCCTTTTGGACATGATGTTTGGGTGATAAATTGACTATAGGCAGATGTACTCTTTTCCAAACTGATAAGGTTTTGTTGCCTGTTGATTACAGGTTCTTTTTTTGGTTGTTGTTTTTATTTGTGTGTAGGCTTTATTCCTTATTCTGCCTTGATTTTGTTTTTATTTGGTTTTAACATGTTCAATAAAAATTGATTGACTGATTGATTGACTGATTGATTGATTGATTGATTGATTGATTGATTGATTGATTGATTGATTGATTGATTGATTGATTTTGTATCTTGACAATCTCTGTAAGCACCACTCCCTCCTGATCAGACACAAGCAACCAATCCTTTGTTGATGCAATTCCTATTTGCCATTAGGAAAATAAAATGCCCAAAAAAGACACAAAGAGCAAAAGAGGAAACAAAGTGCAGCACTGGCATTTTGTCAGTGCACACACACACAGGCGCCCCTATATCTAATAGGATAAAGTGATGAAGTGATGACATTTTATATCCAAAAGGTCTTAGGTCAAAAATACTTGTCTGGCTATTACTCAACGTCATATCTCAGGAACAGAAGGGGAGACATTTGGTCAGATACTGGATTGGTGACTCTGAAACTGTGTTGATTGTATAGATCTTCTGTGCTGCCAGGGGGAATATGGATGTGAAGCATCCATGTTTTCACAGACATGGATGTAAACTGTAAATGTAACTTGACAGGTTCACAGAAGCATTCAACCCCAAGGCAGTAATGCTAGGGTTTCTTTATGTTGCTTTTGTGGGTCCATGTTATGGAAGTCTAATACTAAATTGCTACCCTGGAAATCCAGAGTTCTTGCGAGAGCACAATTTGAATTCGCTCAGCGAGGCACTCTGGCAATCAGTAATGCTGCTCATTACCCATGCCGTTGGAGCCGAGCTGCACAAATCACATCGGTGTATCTGATATAGGCGGGCCAGAGGCGAGCTAAACAGATGACGACAGCTCTGCGACGACGAAGTCCGGAATCAGTGAGTAAACATTGCAAGATGGCTACGGATGAACACCAGTTGTTTGAAACGGCTTTGGCCGCTACAATAAACAAGTTAGACTTGACTTTTTCTCTAAAAGAGGAACAGAAGACGGCGCTTGAATCTTTCCTTTGCAAGAAGGACGTTTTTGCTGTTTTGCCGACCAGATACGGCAAGAGTCTAATCTACCAGTTAGCTCCGCTGGTAGCGCTCTGGATACATCACCCCGTGTATTGTTCTGATTGGTCGTAGTGTTAGCCAATTGCGTGCAGTGATATTTTCAAATGCATGCTTGGTGCCGCCCCTCAAGTTGGGCCATTTGCATTACTCATAGCTAGACCCTAAATCTTTCTACGCAGATTTGGGTCTGGATTTCCAGGCTACTAAATTGCTGCACTACCCTTGAAAACAATCAGATGAAAAATAAATTCATTTTTGACATTCCCCTGCTTTGCAAATGGGCAGTATTTACTTTTGTCAATTGTAACACAGCCTTGTGAATGGAGCTACATGGAGCTATAGATGTTGTTTAGTAACAGATTTAAACATTTCTACTTTACTAAACACCCCCTATATTGTGAAGGGCACAAAAAATGATATAATCTCATGTTTGTCATATAGTAAGGATCTATTTATGAATAGCTGGTGCAACTCAATCCCCAGCACTAGTACAGGACAGAGCACAGGGTGAAGAGAGAGATCTGAGGGTGGAGCTGTCAGTCAGCCAGCTCTTGTTTACATCATATAGGCAACACTGTGGCACCATTGCACCACTGCAGAGCAGGTTCCTGTTAACACACACACCCACAATACACACACGCACGCACGCACGCACGCACGCACACACACACACACACACACACACACACACACACACACACACACACAGGAGTGTGAGTTGGTGAGTCCCTGCCCACTGGCTGAGAGGCTGAGCAGGACATGCTGTAACTCTACCCCCAGCAGCAGCTACAGGCCACCCACAGACACAACCAGGGCCCAGTCTGCATGTAGGTCAAGGGTCAAGGTCAACTTTATTTATATAGCACATTTAAAACAGCCGAGGCTGACCAAAGTGCTGTACAATCTAGAAAGCACTAAGTACTGTAATACAACAAAAGAAAATCAAAATACAAAATGCAGTGTACACAATCTCCTATAATAATTCGCGAAAAATATAAAGTATGAAAATATAAAATGCCAAATCAGCATAATAAACGAATAATCAATCAATCAGTCGAAGACCCAATATGTACAGCTTAAGATGCACCAAAAGCCAGTGAGAAAAGATGGGTCTTAAGCAACGACTTGAATGTAGTAAGAGAGTCAGCAGATCTAATATCCAGTGGTAAGCTATTCCACAACTTAGGGGCAGCTACTACAAAAGCTCGGTCACCTTTAGTTTTGAGCCTAGACATAGCGACATCTAAAATCAATGTATCACTTGATGACCTCAGTGCTCTAGCTGAAGAGTGGAGATGGATGAGTTCAGCTAGGTACTGCGGGGCCAGACCATTCAATATCTTAAAAACAAACAATAAAATCTTAAAATCAACAGGAAGCCAGTGCAGAGAGGCCAGAACTGGAGTGATGTGTGACTGTTTTTTTGTGCTGGTTAAAAGGCGAGCAGCAGCATTTTGCACCAGCTGCAGGCGCCGGAGAGAACTCTGATCTAAGCCAACATACAAGGAATTGCAATAGTCAAGCCTAGACGTAATAAAAGCATGTATAACCCTTTCCATGACTTTTGGTGAGAGAAAGGGCTTTAGAGAGGAGCCTAAGCTGAAAAGAAAGCACCTTTGACTACTGAGCCTATTTGCTTGTCAAATATAAAATCATTGTCAAAAGTGATACCGAGGCTTTTTATAAAAGAGCATTTTTTGGAAGCCAAAGGGCCCAGGGCAGCAACAGGGTCATTAATACATTTTTGGTTGCCAAACACAATTACCTCTGTCTTACTGTCATTAAGATTTAAGAAACTAATGTCCATCCAATGTTTAATGTCATGAAGACTGGCGAGCAGAGGCTGCAGGGAGTCCTTACAGTCTAGTTTTAGAGGCAGGTAGACTTGAACATCATCTGCAAAGCAATGAAAAGACACACTATGTTTGCACGGAATGGAACCTAGGGGTAACATATACAAAGAAAATAATAAAGGGCCGAGAATGGAGCCTTGAGGGAGCACAGAGAAAGTCCTGTCAGTCAGGTATGACTGTAGCAGCATGAGGGCAGCACCTTTAATACCTGTACAGTGGTCTAACCACGATAAAAGCGTCCTGTGATGGACCGTATCAAAGGCAGCAGTTAGATCTAAAGTCACTAAAATAGCAGCACAGCCTGAATCAACAGTTAAAACAAGATGGTTAAAAACTCTTAAAAGAGCAGTTTCAGTACTATGACCAGACTGAAATTTCTCATAAATATCATTTTGGATTAAATATGATTGCAGCTGGACATAGATCACTTTCTCCAACACTTTGGACAAAAAGGGCAGTTTGGAGATGGGCCTGAAGTTTGAGAGAACTGAGGGGTCCAGACTGGGTTTTTTGATTAGTGGCTGCACTATTGCATGTTTAAAAGGAGCTGAAAAACACCCAGAGCTAAAACAAGTATTAATTAAAGCAAGAATAAAAGATCCAACAAAGCTAAAAACCTCTTTAAAAAGGCGAGAGGGAATACTATCAGAGAGGCAGTTTGTGGGCCACAGCAAGAGCACGACTGATAGGTCAAATCTTTTTTTAGGTGACAGGCAGTCAAATCTGAATATCATTTCACTTCCCTGTTTGTGTGTGTGAGTAGTCAGTCGTCTGCACATGTCTGGCATGTGATGGGACAAGGCTGCAGGCATGGTTCACCAGACAGTGTTTGTTTTGACTGATATGAGAGTTATAGAGAAGTAAAGACAGTACATTAATACAGCACTGAATGACGGAGTGTTTAGACAGATGTGTTTTCACACATGTAATATGCAACACTCTGTCTCGCCTCTCTGTGCTCCGTGCATGTTCTGCCTGGAGTGTTTTTAAACTTCACTGCATTATTGATGTCATATCTTCGTACTATTACAGTAAGCAGTCAATGACTTGTGGAATTGGTGTAGATTGTACAAAAACAAAAGTGTCTGGGGAGTTGTTTTGAATCTTTAACACTTTCCACCATCTTTTTCAATTACTTAAACCATAACATTCAACTTTCAACAAATGCTGAGTGGAGTCTGGTTCGAACTAAGGTGGGATGGCAACCACCACAAGCAATGAGACAAACTGAGGGACACTTCCCCCCAAAATTGAAAATATATTTTTTCCTCTTACCTGTAGAGCTAACTATTAATCTAGATTATTTTGGTGCACGTTGCCAAGTGTGCAGAATATCAGCCACAGAAATATCTGCCTTCTCTCCAAAAAATTTGAACTAGATAGCACTTTGCTTGTGGGGCTCAAAACACCAACAAACACCACCGTGGATGAGAGGCTTGTGCTTGTGACAGCATGAGATGTAAACATTAATGGCATCCTCCTCAGCTCTGTCACGCAGTGATCAGTTGAAGGGCATAATCGGTAGAAAGAAAATAGTTCCTACACAAAACTGCTCACATCACGATCTGTGAATCATCTTGAATAATCGGGTCATGATTTCTGAATAGAGAAATTGCTGCTTTCAGATTTTCAAATGGATTTTTTGGTGTTTTGAGCACCTCAAGCTGAGTGCTCTGTTGTTGTGTTATATAAGAGAGAAGGCAGATATCTCTGAGGCCAATATCTCCAACACTCAGCAACTCACACCAAAACAATCGATTTAATTCAATTCAATTCATTTATTTATTTATAAACCTGACACCCTACTGTGGGCCAGAGCTGGCTTAGACTGATAAATAGCACAACAGGTAAGAGTAAAAATGTGTCCTTTTTTTTCTTACTTATTAAATTTAATATCTTAATGAAATCAAGACCTCTCCTGGTCCCAGAGAATGAGTGTGCTGAATTTTTATTTGCAGAAGGCAGTTAGGGATATTATATAACTTAACCCTATGGGCCCTACGCGTTTTTGGGGTATTTTTACTGCCTTTACTTTTAAGCTCATATCATATTGTTTAGGACAATGTGGGCTATCCAGATTTGCCATCATTTCATGTCCTCCTATGTGCCTGTATTTTATATTAATTTTTATATCAATGAAAAAAAACACGTGTTACTAAATTCTTACATTTTTACATGTATCTCACCTTAGCAAGTTGGAAAATGACATATTCTGTCATATATGAAGAGGGGAGACTCTCTGAAATCTGGCAATATAAGAACCATGATGGTGGGACATTCTGTCACTTCACAGCTGTCCAAAACATGTGGTTTCTGCCAGGTGGACATGATTGCCAGTATTTTTTCATTATAGCAAGAAATTCCATTGACTCATTCACAAGTCAAAAATGTGTTTTATCTGAAAGAAACATGCAATATTTACATCTAAAATGGGATGGGCATGAGTACTCGAGTACTTGTTTTGAACGTCAGTATTCGTTACACATATTGAGATTTATTTCGAGTATTCGCATTTCATTGGACGGGACGCAGTCACGTGCGCAGCCGCATACAACACTTGACCCCAAAATGGCGGCGGCGAAGAAGTTGAAGAGTGACGTTTAGAAGTATTTTGAAAAGATCGACAAAACAACCGTGGAGTGTAAGCTGTGTAATATCAGACTACCTTATCACAGAACAACCAGTTCTATGCTCAACCATTTGCGCATCAAGCATAAAGAGAAGACCGCGGAGACGGACAGTAGGCAGCCTACTATCACCGGTTTTGTTAGCAGTGCTAGCAAACGCCGCTGCGATGCTGCAAGAGCGGAGAAGATAACACAGATTCTAACAAAGATACTCACTACAGATATGTTCCCGTTAAGCTTCGTTGAGGGTGAGGGGTTCCGCGAGCTCATGGAGTTTCTCGAGCCGGAGTTTAAACCACCATCGCGGCGAACAGCAACTTCGAGAGTGGAGAGGATGTATGAGGAAGGCGTGGAGAAACTGAGGGATAATCTGCAAAATGCCGACAAGGTGGCTATTACTACAGACTCGTGGACAGCTCTGACCACGGAGTCATATGTAACCATCACTTGCCATTTCATTCAGAAGAACTGGGAGTTGAAGACAGCTGTCCTACAGACACGCAGCTCTGATGACCGGCACACCGCTGAGATCATAGCGGCACACCTGAAAGCAGCCGCTGAGGAGTGTGGCGTATTGGTTAAAGTTAGTGCGCGTGTCCACGATAATGCCAGTAATATGGTGTTGGCAAACCAGCGCTTCCTTGAGTGGGAATCTGTCCCATGCTTTACTCACACTCTCCAGCTTGCTATTAATGATGGCTTCAAGATACTTCAGAGCAGAACTTGCCGAAACACAAGCTCATCCAACACTGCCGCACTCGGTGGAATTCAGTGTGTGAAATGTTCGACCGACTTCATGAGCAAAGATGGGCTGTGTCAGCGACCCTCTCCGACAGAAACACCACCAAACTCACCGAGGTCAGAACCCTGGAACTGACTGATGATAACTGGCAGACAATCGAGGATATCTTGCCTGCACTTCACTCTTTAAAGTGTGCAACAACAGCCCTGTGCAGCGAATTCCATGTCTGCATCTCTATGGTGCACCCAGTCACCTGCAGCCTGCTGTCTAGGCACCTGAAGCCCCTTGACAGAGAGTCAGCAAAGGTGACTGAATTCAAGACACAGCACACTGGGGGTGGGGACTTTGAAAGACATGGGCCTTTACTGTTTTATGTTTTCCTATGAGAAGTAACCAAAATTTGTACATATCTCATGTAATCATGAGCCAATAATTTGTTCATATCCCATGTGCACTGCTCAAATTTTTTTAGGGAACACTTAATGGTCACAGTATAACACCAAGTCAGTTAGACATGGTAGGAAGCACAAGTGATTGTGAATCAGTTTCACCTGCTTTGGTGCAAATGAAAGTGACAACAGGTGCACTGGAGAGGCAAAAGCAAGACAACCCTAAAGAGGAAATGGTTTTGCATGTGGTGGCCACAGACAGTTGCTCTCTCCTTATCCTTCCTGACTGATTCTTCTCTAGTTTTGTGTTCTGCTAGTGTCTTTGTCACTACTGGTAGCATGAGGCAGTACCTGCTGCCTAATCAGGTTGCCCAGTTAGTTTAGCTCCTTCAGGATGGCAAATCCATACGTGCAGTCACAAGAAGGTTTTCTGTGTCTCCTAGCACAGTCTCAAGAGCATAGGAGAGCTGAAGAGGAGGAGCACTGCCAGAGCCCTACAAAATGACCTCCAGCAGGGTACTGGAGGTAAGAACCAAACACCCTCTAGTGGGACCTATGGACACAGTCAAACATAGTGCAGCTTGATTGGCATTCGCCAGAGAAAACAGAATTGGCAGGTCCGCAATTGGTGCCCTGTTCTCTTCACAGATGAGAGCAGGTTCACACTGAGCACATGTGACAGGCGTGAAAGAGTCTGGAGATGCTGTGGTAAACGTTATGTTGCCTGTAACATCATTCAGTGTGACTGGTTTGGCGGTGGGTCAGTGATGATTTGGGAGGACATATCCTTGGAGGGTCGCACAGACCTCCATGTTATAGCTAACGCTGCTGTTAGGTATCAGGATGAGATCATCAGAGCGATTGTCAGACCTTACGCCAGTGCAGTGGGCCCTGGGTTCCCATGGTGCAGGACAAAACCCGGCCTCATCTGGCCAGAGTGTGTAAGCAGTTCCTGGATGATGAAGGCATTGGTGCCATTGACTGGCCATCTCATTCCCCTGAATTTAATCCAATTGAGCACCTGTAGGACATTATGTATTAGTACATCCGATGCCGCCAAGTACCACCACAGACTGTCTAGGAGCTCGCTGATGCCCTGATCCATGTCTGGGAGGACATCCCCCAGGACACCATCGCTGACTCATCAGGAGCGTGCCAAGACATTGCCATAGACACTACTGAGTCACATTATGAGTTGCCGTGATAAAATTCACACAAGTTGGATCAGCCTGTGATTCCATTTTTTTTTACTTTGATTTTTCAATGTGATTTAGAATCCAGCCCTCAGTGGATTGATTATTTTGTTTTTCATTGACCATTGTTACAACATTTTGTTCTCAACAAATTATACAGTGCACATCAGTAAAGATTTTCAACTTAAATAATTCATTCATCAAGATTTGATGTGATTTAAGTGTTCCCTTAATTCTTTTGAGCAGTGTATGTGTGAAGGCTGCAATCAGGTGACCAATGTGCTGACTGGAGGAAAGAAGGATGAGATCCAGTAAGGAGGCACGCTGGGGTGGGGGATGTGCAAACACACAGGACTTTCCCCAGCAGACCAGCGTTCAGAACTGTGTGAACTGTGAGTGAACTTTGAGTCATTTTAAGGTACATCCTCATCAGTTTTCCCTTCTTAAACCAAACCACAATTGCGTAACATTAAATATGTGATGTCATTTGTGGGGCGCATAGGATATACAAACTGCTGTATGAGGATATGTTGACCAGGAGACTCTAACAAAAACACTACCAAGCTGCATTAAGGAAAATTTAGGATCCAACTCTTGAAGCTTGGCCCATATCAGGGACTTAGAGTCAAAATAAACTGACAAACTTCTTTACTGGTAACATAAAACAGGCTTGGGAGGGTCTAAATACCCTAACGGGTAAAAACAGTAAAAAATGTGACAAAATCCCCGTAAATGATAATCAAACTTTTGTAGATGACCTGAACCGCTACTTTTGTAGATTTGATGTGGATGATAAGCAAGAATGTGATGAGATCTGTAATAATCTCTCTGCAGGGTCATCAATAGACATCACAGAGGAGGCCGTCGCTAAAAGTCTCTCTAAATTGAGGCCAAACACAGCTACAGGCCCAGATGACCTGAAAGCCCGTCTACTTAAAGACTGTGCTCCTCAATTAAAAGGAGTTTTCAGTAGGTTGTTTAAAACCCTCTTAGCAACAGGTGCACCTAAATCCTGGAAATACTCAATGATAAGGCCCATACCTAAAAAGCCAGGTGCAAATAATCCTGAAGATTTCCGGCCAATTGCTATAACTTCTAACCTGTGTAAAAGCATGGAGAGAGTTGTAGTCGATATTCTGACCACCACAGTGGCCAGTGAGTTAGATCCGCTCCAATTTGCCTATAAGAGCAACAGAGGCACAGATGCTGCTCTGATCCTAACAGATTCAGTGTCAAAGCAGCTCTCACTGCCCAAAGGGTATGCTAGGGTCTTATTCGTTGACTTCAGTGCAGCCTTTAACTCTATGAGGCTATCTATTTTACTGAAAAGGCTGGTGGAGCTACATATTGATAGGGACCTTGTACTGTGGATCAGGGACTTCTTGTCTAGCCGCCCTCAGAGGGTGTATGCAAACACCACTCTATCTGGTGAGCTTATTCTAAGCACAGGCTGTCCTCAAGGCAGCGCTATCTCTCCTGTACTTTTTTCGCTCTTTACCAATGAATTTGCTATCAATGATTGTAAATTTAAATTGATAAAGTACGCAGATGATATGGCCTTAGTAGGCTTGCTGCAGGAAAATGACCCTTCTGGTGAGGCTCCCTATGTGGCCCATATTAAGGACCTGGAAGCATGGTGCCACAGCAGCCAGCTGGAAATCAATGTGGCTAAAACAAAGGAGGTAACTTTCTGCTCAAAACAGGATCTGACAACTGAACCAGTTTCACTGGATGGCCAACTTGTTGAAACTGTAGAAAAATTTAAATATCTGGGTACAGTTCTTGATAGCCAGATGAGTTTTTCTGAAAACACAGACTATGTGTTCAAGAAATGTTCACAGCGACTCAGTCTTCTTAGAAGACTAAGCAGCCTTGGTGTCAGTCCTCAGATCCTGGAGCTTGTGTACACCACTCATGTTGAGAGTGTTCTCACCTATCATCTTTCTGTTTGGTTTGGTCACCTAAGCTCAAAATGCAAGCATAGACTAAATAGGATTGTGTCAATGGCGAGCAAAATAGTGGGAAAACCCCAAAAGCCTCTGACCCATCTCTATACTGAGAGGACAAGAAGGAAAGTGAGGAGAATCCTGGCAGATAGCTCCCATCCTCTCTTCAGCCAGTTTGAGCTCTTTAAGTCTGGGAGGCGCTACAGAGTTCCTCTGGCTAAAGGGGCTTTTAAAAAGTCCTTTGTCCCCAGCGCTATTAGCATTCTTAACTCTACCAAGTGACTAAACAACAGACAATGACATGAACTGCTCTACCGTACCTTTATAGCACTGTATTTTATTTATTTTATTTTATTTATTTTATTTATTCATCTTTTAAAAATGTATCTATATGAATTTTTATCTTGTGTTTTGGCTTTGTTCATATTTTAGCTCTGTTATGTGTTATATTATGCTACGCCTGTATGTTGGTGAGCCAAAGACAATTTTCCACCCTGGTGGACAATAAAGATTTATTCTATTCTGTTCTATTCTATTCTATTCTAAATATCTCAGCCTCTGCTGCTTTGACAACCAGTGTCTCTTGTAAGCCCCCATACTTGTGGAAGTGCATACTAAATCTCAGGAGTAGCCCTTTAATGTATTTTTGCTTTACTTCAGCATCCAGCTGGTGTGGTTGCCGATTGGAAACACTTGGGACTGTTGATTCTCTGTGAAATAAAACCACTTTATCCACAAATCCTTTTTCTAACATAGAGAATGCTGCTTATCTGTTCAAAGTGTTCTCTTTAACTTTTTAGAGAAGATACTGGAAGTGTTTTATGGGTGAATGCTTTTGTGAATGCTGTCATCAAAACTGATGAATCTTACTTTTTTTTCATTTTTTCTGCTATCTACTATTGTGAGAAACTGTGACGCCTGCAGCTCTGTTTGTGTTGGAGAGGCAGAGAGCCTCCTGTTGACCACCTCTGTAATTCTGGTATATACTATGATTGTTACGTACCCCGGCTGCCTGTGTATTCATCATGTGTATTTGTGCATTATGATCTGTGTATTTATGTGTGTGGTGTATATGCATTTAATCTGTATGTTTAGTGGAGAGTCAGACCTCTCTTTCTGTCCGGAGATCGTATGCTTTGTGTTAACAGGTGTGCACGTAAACGATCGTGACGTCACTACGGCTGGATTGGCTGAGCAAGGGGCTCGGCCTTCATTGTCAACGGTCGCCAACTGGATAATGAGCGTGACGTCACCGCTGCCAGATTGGTTGAGCAAGGGGCTCGGCCTTCATAATGCCCGCCACACGGAAGCCACGAGACGACTCTCGTACATGGCAGCAGCACATCGTTTCTCTGATCTTTTGTTGATAAGTGATCTTGTGTGTGACTATAGTGTGTGTGTTCGTATTTAGCTTGCCTTGCTAAATATTGTATCTTTTGTTAAGACCAGCGCCTTAGGGCCAACTGAGTCGCCTGTATATATATTGTAAATAGTCACTGTCACGTATTATTGTTTGTAGGGGTGAGCTGCTTTTTCTGTTGTACCTGTTTTCTCCTGTTTTCCTTTAGCTTAAGGAGTTAGGCCTGGTATTGTATTTTTATTTCTTTTATTTTCGTTAGGAATTAGTTATTTCGCCAGTCGGTAGACAGGTTGCTTTTTGTTTGGTGTTTTGGCCTGGCTTCACCCTGACGTCTTTTGCTCCATTTGTGTGCGATTTTGTACAGTGTGGGTTTTTTTGGAGTGTGTAGCAATAAATTGCTCACCTGTACATTTATTCTCGTGTTCCTGTGTATCCTTATGTTATGCACCCACACCCCTAGACCGGGGTGTAACAATGATATAAAACAGTGTTGTGGTTATTCTTATAATACTATACGCAGCACTTTTTTGTCCCCTGTATCCCAATGAAATACAAAGGGCAAATTAGCTTATCTACCTCAAACTGGATGTGAACAACAGACAAATTAGCACCTTTGAGTGTCTTTACATTTCTAAACAACATCCCAAAATAAGCAGTTGGTGTACATGTGGACATACAGGCTGCATGCCACCTCACACAGTTTGCCAACACCCAGGCAGAGGTGTTTGTCTGCTAGGCATCACACCTACCACCACACACACTGACCTCATCCTGTGACAAGTCTTGCGATTTATGGTCAGGAATAACAAACTTAATCACAGAGCAATAAGTAGACCGAGGAGTCTCAAGTGGCTCAGTGTTGATATTCTTTTAGAAATGTTGCTTTTTTTCGGGAATTACTTAATGAACTGTACACAGTAGGTCACAGCAGGAAACAATCAAGCTACTATGTAGGCTGCTGCGTGTGTGTGTGTGTGTGTGTGTGTGTGTGTGTGTGTGTGTGTGTGTGTGTGTGTGTGTGTGTGTGTGTGTGCGCGTGCGTGCATCCGTGCATGCATTTGTGTTTTGGGCCACGTGTGTTACATAAAGAGGTGTCTGCATACAAACACTTGGGTGTGGGTGGGATGTTTGTGTGTGTATGGCAGAACACATTAAGCTGGAATTATTGTCTAATTAAAGAAGGGCGCACCAACAACACACACACAGATGGATGCGTGCACACTGGCACATACATACACCCAACATGTCGAGTCAGTCAGCAGGCACTGCAGCAGCACCTGTTGCTGTGTGTCCTCCTGTCGTCCTGCTCTGCAGTTGCAACTCATTTCAGCTCACAGAAAGAGACTCTGTTTGGATTCAGTGAGGCTGAATTGATCACTGACAATAGCCAGCGATGATATTTGAGTTAACTGCTAATGACTGAACCAGGGAGCACTAGGAAGAACTGTGCCCCCCCTCTATGACCTTATAACCTATGGTTTCTGTAGCCATGTGCATTCATAAACTGACAAGAGAGATAGATGTGATAACAAGATAGAAGCAACTTTATTAGACTGCTAATTTCACATTAGTGTTTAGCAGCAATACAGGTGATTTACTATCACTGACAATATATTAACTAGATAGATCAAACAGGGTATACTCAGACAAGGCTAAAGTGATGTCATCTGAGTTTCTGGAGTTTTTTTAATGTTGCAATGCATACTGTCTTATTACTGAAGCTGGTTGCTTGGAGAGTCAGCTTCCAGTTTTAATCCTAATTTCCTTCGAAAGGTACACATGTGTTTGGGATACATTGTATCTTAATGTAAGGGCAGGTGGTCCAGGAGTATTACCAGCTTTTTGTTTTCTTTTTTTTTTGTTTTTAGAGCTTTGCCACCAATACACTCATGAGCTGCACTGTAAACCCCAATCCATCCATGATACAAAATTTTCATGTAAAGTCTACACAAATGTCCCAGATTGTCAAAATGACATAAAAACTTTATGTTCACAAAAACTCATCCCTTGTGAGCTTGACATAATTTTTCATTAAGTCAACAATTTGAGTTTTGAGTTAATTTGACTAAAATGTATAAATCTGATTTAGCCTAATTAGTTTAAGGTCAATTAACAGCACTATCATTGTGCCCTTAGCATATCATTCATTCATTCATCTTCTAACCGCTTCATCCTCTTGAGGGTCGCGGGGGGGCTGGAGCCTATCCCAGCTGACATCGGGCGAGAGGCAGGGTACACCCTGGACAGGTCGCCAGACTATCGCAGGGCTGACACATAGAGACAAACAACCATTCATGCTCACATTCACACCTATGGACAATTTAGAGTTATCAATTAACCTAGTCCCCAATCTGCATGTCTTTGGACTGTGGGAGGAAGCCGGAGTGCCCGGAGAGAACCCACGCTGACACGGGGAGAACATGCAAACTCCGCACAGAAGGGCTCCCACACCCGGGATCGAACCGGCAACCCTCTTGCTGTGAGGCGACAGTGCTAACCACCAGACCACCGTGCCGCCCCGCCCTTAGCATATATTTTTATAATTTAGTGAAATTAAGAAATTGTTGTAAAAAGTGTACTCAATGTTTTTTGTTCAAATGACATGGAATGAATTGCTCAAATAATAAAAAAAATTATGTTAAACTGACATAAAATTCCTGTCAGACAAGGGACTTGACACATTAATTTGTCTGGTGTACTCAAAACTTTTGTATTACTGTACTGCACTAAATTTAAAATCTTTGAGTGAAAGGGATTCAGAATGTTGAACGACAAAGTTGTAGAGATATGAACTGATGGTGTCACCTGTGACTCAGCTTGTCACACTGCCAGCCATTTGAGAACATGAGGCATGAGACAAGTCACTTGTTTCAACAACCAGTTAAATTCTGGTCAGCTGATCAAGTCAGTGACAAACTCTTATGCTTATGCTTATGCCATCTTATTTACATCCCTGCAGCTGTTGACACATGTCAGTCACACCAGATTTGACTGCGTTCCAGCACAAGAAGACAGAAAGACAAGATGTTGTTAGCAATACCAGTTTTAGCCATGTAAGCCACTGCAATACTTGTCAAAAACAACACATTATATTGTATTTTGCACATACAATCAATGTAGCAACATGTCCACTGGTAGAAGTTGGACAGTACTGTGTGTAAGACCAGTTTAATGATACACAGTTAAGACAGAAGAGCTAATAAACAACAGGGTTTCCCACAGATTAATTTATTTGTGGCAGCAAACCAAAATAACAACACCTGCCGCCACTTTTTGATTTTCTATTTTTGGAGCTGGACCATTCATTAGCAGCTCTGTTGGAATATATATATACTGTTTGGTTATTCATTGCACTACACTCTCGCAGAGCGTACTCAGGGCACAGACGGAGCGGCAGAACACCAGGCATAGTGAAAGTGGAACTTCAGCATAAACATATTCTCAGTCCATATGATATCCTACGAAAAATGCATGCGCAACAGCTGATGTGATATCCTACAAATTTGCACCCCATGAATGATGATACATCCTTAACATGCAGTTACATAATTAATGTAAAGTTATAGAGGTTAGGTTTAGGCAATTAAAATTACTGTGGTTAGGGTTAGAAAAGAAACATGGTGAGGATGTACCTTAAAATGATTAAAAGTTAATTCAAAGTTCACACGGATCCGAACTTGTCAGTTTGCAACCAACCTGCCTCCTTACAAGCACTCAGGACTGCTATCTTGTTAACTGATGTCAGCGCACTGGCCACGTGATCACATCCTTTCAAAATACATGGGATATGTGAAAATTTGGGTGCATTACATACAAAAAATTTGTGAGAACAGCCTGTCCGCATTCATTGTTCTGGGTCAAAAAGTTTGCTTTCACTCACCTTTGCAGCAGCTGCTCATGTCATCCATTGATATATCTGATCAGCTCTGACTGGACTGCAGTTATTGACCCCGTGACACAAAACTCCACAAAGTGCCATTGTCGTTCACAGAGTCTTTGATAAGGACATGATACACCTTCTTGTCTAGTTGCATTATTGTAAACTGGCAGGTTTCTTAGAAGGACGCAAACCGGCGCATCTTGCAGCTGGTTGCAAGTTTCAACTTATCTCATCACAAATCTTTGTTCTGAACAGGATTTAGACCTGTACAGCCAGACTAGAGACTGAAGCCCAACCCTTGACATAAGGCAATGCATTCCCTTATTTCATCTGTAACTGACCATTATTTTGGCAGGCTAATGAAATGCACCCTGTCTCGTTCCATGTTCCCACTGAGCACTGTGGACACACTTGCAACACATGAAGTGTGGACATTTGCCATATAAAGAGAAAGTATGAAAACATCTTTATGAATTTTTTTGTATATGAAAATACAAACTTGAGCCTGGCCAAAGCATGTAACATAACATTACACCTGCCACACCTGAACTGAGAGCCCATACTTTGTTTGGACCCTTCAGGTTTAGGTGGAATAGCAGATATAGTCCAAAAAACAGATGCAGACAGCGGACGCAGTTTACTTACAGTAATACTACTTTGGTTGTTAGCATAGGCAGACATACAATATACATTTGCATTCTACATATTTCTAATCTTGTATTTTTTCAAAGGTTTAAAAGGTCAAGTCCCAAGAAGTTTGTGAAAATGAATGCCTGACAAACCTTTTTGTTTAATCAAAAGATCAATTAATCCCCACATGGCTAAGTTTTTTAGACACTTGCTATCCACAGAAAAAACTGTGATGATGCAGTGACAGCTGAATTAAGGTGACCAGATTTCTGAGATGAAAATCGGGGACATTTTCAGTGCGGCAGTGAAAAATCATTAAATATTATCATTATGAAATAAAAAAACAGGGACAAGTACTTTTTCATGTATTTTGACCAACTTTTATTACAAAAAAGGTTGCAATCTAACAAATGAGTGACATCACCAACCATCCATCCACTGAGGAAGACAAAAATATCTTAATCTTATTAGCTTGAGTTAGGATGGATTTTTTTGGTCAAAGGTTTCAACTCATAACTGAATACTGAACTGATATTTATGACACAAAAGGTGGCAATCAAAAAAAGGGATGACATCACCGTGATCCCCTCATTCATCCACCTCCGTAGCCTCCGCCTCAGGAGCCTGGTAGAATAAGAGCAGAGGAGAACATGAGAAAAACTGCAAGAACAGAGCCAATAGTAAGTGAATAGTTTCTTAAAGAAATAACATCAGTTTTGGTAATATACTTATATAATTTAGTCATTGTGCTCTTTTTTATATGCTCTATGTAATTGCCTCTGTTTGAAATGTGCTACATAATGTTAACGTTCACTGACTTTTATAACCTTACGTTTGGTCTTCAGTTCAGATTAAACAGACGCACTGCATGTTACAATCATACTTAGCCTACTTTACCTCACTTCACACACACACACAGTCAAGTCTACTGCCAGCTCACACAAAATAAATAAGTTCATACACAACATACCATGTAACGCGGCCACTGGTCTCCTCTTCTCTCCTTTTTGCCGCCTCTAGATTGTTGTTGTTGATGCTGCTGCGTCTGGTCGTGCTTCCTGATAACGTCTGTACATCATACAACGTCTTCTCTAGCGATGCGTTTACTGACTACTGTAATAACTGGTGTTTGAGTCTGCACGTATTTTTCCCCCATTCAATGTCAAAATCGGGGACATTTTCGGGGACAGCTTTTACCAGGGACAGGTCACCCAAATCGGGGGCTGTCCCCGGAAATCAGGGGCTGTCCCCGGAAATCAGGGACGTCTGGTCACCGTAAGCTGAATAAAACCAGACATTTGGGTTATGTCTGATCTATACTATGATCCTGTCTTAATACCAAACCACTTCAAACCCAAACCTCTGAATTCCATGACCATGAAAGAAGTCATTAAAAGTGAATTTGTCTTGTCTGCATATATACATAACAGCCCTAAGTCCTCTGTGAGGAGACAGATGTAGCATCTTTGTGCTTGTGTCTCATCTGACTCACTGAGGACGATGAGACCTTGAGCTCAAGCAGCTACTGATCTAACTATATTCAGCACATTGCCAAAGGACACCTCCACCATGTGTAGAAGGGAGATCCTGTCTGGTATCATGAATACTGGCACTAAAACATCCATCCACCCATTATCAAAGTGATGATAATGGCGATGATAATATTTAAAACAAGCGCCTTAGAGCTTGCTGTGATTGTTTTATTATTATTCATTTAATTTGCTAAATAAACCACTGTGATTGTCTTTATTCTATTTCCTTTCTCTTTGCTTACTTTAAATCAAACCATTTCTTTGTTAAGACAGACGGTTGATGGATTAGAGTCCACTGACTGGCATCTCCAGTTGTTTGGCCGACACACAGTGTTACAGGCTGAACAACAGACTGCCAAGTGCCTTTTCATTCGCTATCCTTCCACTGGAGACTCTTCGGTTGTTCACCTACAGAGGGATGACTGACACTCTGCAGAGATATTCAATCTACAGATTAACTGTCTCTCTGGAGTTGATTTAATAGTCGAAATTGGGAATTATTTTCGAGACTTATTTTGAAGTTCAGTGTGGGACGAAAAAAATAGGCACTGTCCTTTTAAATGGAGAACCTGCTGGAGGAGTCCTTGGATCAGTTAGCGGCCCACAGGCCACATGCGACCCAGAGGCAACCTCTGAGTGGCCCGGGGTAGGGATTGGTACTGAGACCCGGTATTAAACGGCCCGGGGCAAATTTAATCAAGACCATAACAATAATAATAATAGTAAGCTCCGCCGTTATTGGCTGTTATCGTTACTTTTTAAAGTTTTGGTTTCATGTATTATCATTCAGCAGTCTCTCTCCTGCTCTCTGCATGACAGGGCTGATCTCCCCCTCACAGCTTTTCAGTTTTGTCTTATTGTATTTCTAGACTTTTTAAATACTTTTAAAAAACATACAAACACTTTATTTATCAAATATTCAAGTCATTTATGGAGAAGTTTTGCTAAAGTGTGGATGGACAATGCTTTAAGAGATTTTGGATGGATTAACAATCTGGGCCCACTGCATCTACCACCATCCTGGGCCCAATGGGAGCAAGCAGCAAGCAGCTTGAGCTTCAGCAGCAGCCATCCACCACCAGGCTAGGCCCAGGCTTCAACAGGAGCCATCCACCATCAGACTGAGCCCAGGCTTCTGCAGCAGCCATCCACCACCAGGCCGAGCCCAGGCTTCTGCAGCAGCCATCCACCACCAGGCCGAGCCCAGGCTTCTGCAGCAGCCATTCACCACCAGGCTGAGCCCAGGCTTCTGCAGCAGCCATCCACCACCAGGCTGACCCAGGCTTCTGCAACAGTTATCCACCATCAGGCTGAGCCCAGGCTTCAGCAGCAGCCATCCACCATCATCCCAGGCCCAAGCTTTAACAGGAGCCATTCACCACCAGGCTGAGCCCAGGCTTCAGCAGGAGCCATCTGCCACCAGGCTGACCCCAGGCTCCAACAGCAGCCACCACTAGGACTTGCTGCATCTTCCTACAGGTCAGCCACTAAAAAGCGCGTAAGGTACGTGGGTCACAATGGCTGGAAATGATGAGAAGTTTGTCACCATGTCTGTGTTGCATGAAATGTTTGAGCAGCAAAAAACTTTCTACAAAGATCTTCTTGAGCAACAAGAAAAAAAGCCACAAATCATGCCTACAAGTGATTGTTGATTCTGTATTTGTCCGAATGGATAATCTTGTTAGAGATGTTTTAAACATTTCAAAAGATATTCATGACCTAAAAGCAAGTCTTCAATTTTCCCAAGCTGACATAACTGAACTGCAGTCTTCTCCAAAGAGCAACTCTGGAAAAATCCAAGATATTTCAACCAGCCTTGCTTCTTACCAAACCTCTATGAATAACCTGTCTGCAAAAAATGATTATCTGGAGAATCAAACAAAAAGAAACAACCTACTGATTGATGGAGTGCCTGAATCGAAATCTGAATCTTGGGGAGACACAGAAATCCTAACAAAGAAAGTGTTATCCAACCATCTGGGCTTTCAGCAATTATGAAAACAAAATAATCGACATAAAATGATTATGCGCTTCTTGTCAGTTTACTCTCGTTGTCTTGTGTTGCAAATCAAATGCACCCGGAAGCCGCGCATGCGCAATACTGCCCCCTCCCCTCCCCTCCTCTATCCACTCCACAAGCCAGTCAAGTAGGTGAAATCGAATAATGTAAGGGGCAGGTGATCGCTGAAGATTTCAAAAACAGCGTGCGGAAAATGGCAGAGGGAGAGCAAGAGAGGTGTGTGTGTGTGTGTGTGTGTGTGTGTGTGTGTGTGTGTGTGTGTGTGTGTGTGTGTGTGTGTGTGTGTGCGTGTGTGCGCGCGCATCAGGGCCGTGCGCGTTACAGAGAGCAGAGGAGAATTGTAAACGTGCGACCATGTAAAAAAAAGAAATGACATGCCGTCGTGTAAACAATATAAGTCATCATGTGCGTCCCATAATCATTTGCATAATCGTGATTAAAATTTTGACCAAAACAATCGTGATTATGATTTTTTCCATAATCGAGCAGCATACTAAAAGAGCTACTACCTCAACTCCGAGAGATGAGGATGACGGGGAATATTGCATTCCTGAAATATGACCAGCTTGTGGTGCACCCTCTGTGACCTAAGTAAATATCTCTAGTTATGTCTGTTACATCCGTTAAATGTTACACATCACTAAAAGGTATTTTCACGTGATTTTCTTGTGAAACCACTATGAATGATGTATATAATCTAAATCCTAATTCACCGGATGCTCATGCCTCTAATCCGTATGATCTAAATGATGATGTGGACACTTTGTATAATGACTGCTTTGATCCAGATGTAAACTTCCTTAACTCCAAGAGGCCTCAAGGATTATACAATTATTACGACGAAGAAGAATTACCAAATTCTCTAAGGGTCTTCTAGATCAAAGTCATAATGTTTTTTCAACTTTTCACTTAAATATACGTAGGTTATCAAAAATGTATGGTCATTTAATCCAATATTTGTGTATGTATATATCGCCCCCCCCCCCCCCCCCCCCCCCCCTCATACTGATACTGGTTCATTCAATGATGCATTGTCCTCCTCTGTTAAGATGAGAAGTAGCAAGGGTAAGAAATGCATTCTCCTTAGCGACTTTAATATCGATCTTCTAAAAAATGAATCCAGTTCATTTTCAGATTTTCTGAGTATTCTTCATGCATCTTACTTATATCCCCTCATCTTTAAACCTACTAGGATTAAGTTTTCCTCTGCAACTTTAATTGATAATATATTTACAAATTACTTTGAACATGTAATCAATTCTGGGTTATTATTTACTGATATTTCAGACCATTTTCCAATTTTTCAATTTTTCTTTTTTTTAAGATATTTTTTTCGGCATTTTTGCCTTTAATTGACAGGACAGCAAAGCATGATGGGGGAAGAGAGAGAGGGAATGACATGCAGCAAAGGGCCACAGGCTGGAGTCAAAATTGGGCCGCTGCAGCAACAGCCTTGTACATGGGGCGCCTGCTCTATCCACTAAGCCACCGATGCCCCAATTTTTAAATTTTTTCTAATTAATAATTCAAATGAACCTAAAAAAATCTAGAAGAGAAAACATATTGTCATAGGTTTACTAAGAGAAATGAGAACTTGTTTAAAGCTTCAACAGATAAAGTTTCATGGGAAGATGTGCTGAATCAACATAGTGCAGAATGTGCTTATAGTACCTTCATAGACATATTTAATTCTGTATTTGATAAATGCTTTCCTTTTGTTCAAATCAACAGAAAATATGAAAATATAAGTCTAAAAATTGCAAACCCTGGATTACTCCAGGTCTAAAGAAATCCTCCATTGTAAAAAAAAATAAAAAAAAATAGACTATATAAAAAATTTATTGTTAGCCCCACCCCTTTTAACATTGAATTCTACAAAAAATCAGAAAAAATCAGAATCATTTCACTAAACTGATGCACACTGCAAAAAATACACTACTTCTCAGTTGATATCAAATCAACATGGAAACTCATCAATGAATTGTTGAATAAGAAAATAAGGCGTTGGTGGCTTAGTGGATAGAGCAGGCGCCCCATGTACAAGGCTGTTGCCGCAGGGGCCCGGGGTCGACTCCACCCTGTGGCCATTTCCTGCATGTCTCTCCCCTTTTCACACTTGTCTGTTCTGTCGATGAAAGGCTAAATGCCCAAAAAAATATCTTTAAAAAAAAGGAAAAAGGCCTCGACACCTATTCCATCTGTTTTATCTGAAGGTGAGAAGAAAATCTCTAATCCTTCAGATACTGCACATGGTTTCAATGATTTCTTTGTTAATATTGGTCCTTCATTGGCCAACAAAATTGAGAATACGGATGGTCATCTTTTTGAAAACTTCAATAATCAATATCCTTAAGATCATCTGGAACAACTCCTGTCCTGATGGATAAAGTTAAAATATGTGTTAGAGGTTGAATAATGGAAGTAACTATTTTCTTAACAAGACTGGCTCGTAGTTCATCATGTCCTGCAGAGGAATCTTTCAATTCAAGAATTAATGTTAGTATCACACGTAAAACGCTTATACTGGGATATTGATTATAAGCATTAATAGTTACTTCCATTATTCAACACATATTTTAACTTTATCCATTAGGACAGGAGTTGTTCCAAATGATCTTAAATTCTTAAATTCAAATCTGGTGATGCTAGTGTACACACAAATTATCGTCCTATATCCATTTTAACAGTTTTTTGCAAAATTCTTGAGAAATTGGTTTATTCAAGAGTAAAAAAAACACATGGATGAGAATAAAATATTATTCTGTCACCAATATGGTTTTAGGAAAAAAATGTCAACAGAAATGGCTATTACACAACTTGTTCATAATATTTCTACTGCTTTAGATAATAAAAACATTTCTCTTGGTATTTTTTTTGGACTTGTCAGAGGCCTTTGACACAGTCAATCACAATATACTTATTACAAAATTACATTAATATGGTTTTCAAGGTGTTGCTTTGAAATGGCTGCTTAACTATTTAAAGGACAGAGAACAGTATGTATCATTTAATGGGCATTCTGAGCAAAGATACTTTGTGGTGTTCCCCAAGGCTCTATCTTTGGACCTCTCTTGTTCTTGATTTATATAAATGACTTGATTTTTACCTCTTTTATTTGCTGATGACACGTCTGGTTGCATCACATAAAAAAGTTGATACTCTGTTTCGGGAAGCTAATGAGGAATTATCATCTATTTCAAATTGGTTTTGTATGAACAAACTCTCTCTTAATATAAATAAATCTAATTTTGTGCTCTTTTGTGCTAAAAACAAAAAATACTCAAAAGAAAATGCCAAAATTATCTTAGACAACAAGGAAATAACTCAAGTTCCTCATATTAAATTCTTAGAGTCATTGTTGATGAGAAGTTAACATGGAAATATAGACCATGTATGCAAAAAGACTATGAAATCAATTGGTATCTTGAGCAGAGTTCGTTCACTGACCAATCATTCTTGTCATTTAATCTTGTACTACAGTCTACTCTTTCCTTATATTATGTATTGTAATTCTGTTGCAGACATGCTGCTAAAAAAAATTTTTATTTTTTCATCTGACATTCACTCATATCCCACTAGACAGTCTTCCCTTGCTCAATTCTCACTGATTTATAAAGGACCATCTCTCTGGAACAACCTATCACCATCTCTTAAAGCATCATCTTCACTGGTAATCTTCAAAAATCAAATGAACAAGTATTTAATTAATCAACTTTAATGTGGAATTTTCATTTATCTTGTATGGATTGTCCTTGCTTTTGGTCTGACTATTTCTTTGTTGTTTGTACATTGTCTAACATGTAATCTGTTCATTTTATTTGCTACCTGTCTTGTTTTTCCTCTTTGCTCCTCTTTCTTCTCCTTCTGCGAGAAGGGGAGGTTCTTTGATAAGCCTTTAGTGGTTTCTAACCTCTTTCCTTTTTAATCTTGTAAATTTTATACTGTCTGTTTTTAACATTATGTGCAAATAAAACTAAACTAAACAGCACACACACACACACACACGCACACACACAAACACACACACACACACACACACACAAGTACAACGGAGTGAAGTCAGACAACAGCAGAGAGGTCGCGGTGCAGATGTAGGGAGTATGACTTCAAGATTACTCTAGTTAACGACCAGCCAGTACTTCATCAATACATGTGTTCAGCATGTAGAAAGTCATATTTCAATCTGCTCTGTCCGCGGTCTCTAATTCACCGCTATTATGGTTTACGATCGCGGTTTACACAAGCACAGGGCGCTAGCTGGGCTAACAGCAAAGTGTTAAACACAAACTAAAATGAAAGCTGTCTGTATGTAGTCTAACACTTTACCTTAAAATGCACCTGAGGCAGCCGACCTGCAGACAGTGAGTCTCCTCGGTAGAGTGGGGACAGAGAGCAGGATGAATGACTGATAATGATGTCTGTGTTCTTCATGCTTAGATAACTTTACTTTTTTCACACAGTATTGTGATGTCAGGAGGAATATTTATTTTATTGACATGTTAGATTTTTTTATTATTGAGTTTATATTCCTAGTGACTTTGTTGATGTAAACATGACTGTGGCTGCCATGGACTGTATAAAATATTCTGTGTATTTGATGTGTGTGTGGAGGAGAAGGAGAGGGAGATGCTGGTAGAGAGATAGAGCGTGTCATAAGTTACTGTAAATACCACTTATTATGCTATTAGATCTTTTTTATTCTGTTTCTGTATTATGTTGAGAAGGGCCATGTATATATATATATATATATATATATATATGTGTGTATATATATACATATACATATACATATATATATATACATACATACATCATACATACAAATATATGTATATATATGTATGTATGTATATATACATACATACATACAAATATATGTATATGTATATATATGTATACACACACGCGCGCGCGCTGAAAATGAAATGTGGCCCATCGACAATTTCTGGTTTTTACATCTGGCCCAGTTGAATTTGTAATTGCATAGCCCTGCCTTAGAATAAAGAATGAAAACAAGCAGGAAGCTACTCACCACTGCGGACACACACATGGCAGACATGGTCCTAAATCACACAACACAGATGAGGCTCGAGAAAACGTCGTTGTTCAAGTTGTCTGCTGGAGAAACACTATATCATCTCTAGATGTTTCTCATCATCATACTGCTCCTCCTCCACAGTTTACTGGAGGGTAGAAGCTGAGCCGAGCTCTGGTGCAGCGACAGTCTCAACTACAGTGTTTTATAGTCCGTGTCTCAAGGTGGACCGGTTTCAGATAGTACGGGATCAGGGCTTGGTTCAAAAAGAACGCTGTGCTAATTCCCATAGCGATGATGGATGAGGGCTACTGTGGGATCGCCGTCTCGCCCCGTCCAGGCTCGTGAGTGTGCAGTGCGGCTCTCCTTCAGCGCTGCGGACACCGCCGCGGTGACGTATGCTCAGAGGGGCGGAAGATAGCTATGAAACTCAGCCAATCCTAGCCCGTCAAAGCCATGCACGTGTAATGAGGGGCGTTGTTCCTGCAGGTGTACCCAGTTCGGTGTGATTTCATATTCTCTGATGTTAAACAAAACTGATGCTTGCTTTATGATAAAGTCTGAGTTTCAGTCAGAAACAAGGCCACTAGTTAATGTTTTTCTCTCTCCTAAGTTGATTTAATCAATTTTCAATTAACCTTCATGAGTTTTTACGTAGTAATACTACTGTAGCATTATTACGTAGTACTGTAGTGTTAAGAGTACGCTATTTTAAGAATATTTTCACTGCTTTATCTTTCCATTGGACAGCCCCTTCTGACAGGAAAGCCGTTAAGAGTTCCCCACCTCTGCTCTTGTCAAAGCCATCAGACTCCATTGATAAAAACAGTAATTTTGGGTCACTGAACACAGGAGGTGCTGCTCTACTTCCCCAATCAGTTAGATAGTTTGCGTTATTGTGTGACTTTGGCATTAAACAGGGTTAACTGGATTCATCAAAGTCACACAATAAATCAAACAAACTAAACGACAGAGGCAATGGGAGAGCAGCAGCACCTGTGTTCTGATTTTTTAGGGGGTTAAAATGTGTTTTGCTGCTGGTTATGTCCATAGCTGCACATTGCTTAGCTTCTTTGGTGGTTCTCCTGTCTGCTTCTCCAAACTGGGGACCACCCCACCTGACATCTACTGTAATATACTGACTATGTATATGTACCTCATACAACCCCATTTCAGAAGATCCAAACTATCCCTTTAAGAGCAGCCAATCAGTTTGAGAGATAGCCTGTTGTAATCCTGTGTTTTCAAGTTCAATACTGGGGCTGCCTTGGGCCAGCAACTGCTGGAAGACCTTATTTCTACAAATAGAAGTTTTATTCAGTCCTCTTTTACCATGAAATACAGTGGGAGTAATGCTTTCTCAGAATTAAATGGCTTTCCATTTTTTTGTCTTATGACTGGAGTATATTGAAGACGTGATGTTGAAAAACCTGAAATGACAGTTTGGTCAGAAGACAGGGCTGGAGTTTGCTGAGATTTCATATCGTGCAGACTTCTTAAAGACGTAATAAACAATTTAGTACTGACATACTGACGTGTGTCTCTACTTGTTGATTGAGTTATTTGTCCAGGCATGACAATGGCTGTACAAAATGAGGAAAGGGGCCCACTGAGGCTGCATATATACAGAGCAGAGAGTGACATTTTCAGATTGTTGTGCCAACAGTTCAAACTTGAGAGATAATCTGTTTTGGATGATATAATACTCAGAAAAGCAGTATATTTCCACATTTGTGAAGTTGGAACCATAAATATTTGGTATTGTTGCATAACAAAATGATTAAACGATGAACCAATTATTAAACTAAATGTAGTAGTAATCAGTTCTGTTGATTGACTAATCTTTTAATTGACTAATTGTTTCAGTTCTAAACACCAAGGGCCGGATCTACTAAAGGTTTGCGTGAATAAAAACGTGTGCAAAGTCATTGCACACACAAAAAAATGTGCAAACTGATTTACTAACAGTGCACACTAAGCGCTGCGTCTTTCAAAGGTGCAAAATAGCGCGTCTGCATCCAGTTAGTACGTTTGCTGCAATTGTGCGTGTGCTGGGAGGAGAAAATGTAAATATATTAATTTAGCACACGCAAAGTGATTTATCAAACCTGATAGAAATTTTGCAAATAGAAACTGCGTCTGTATTTAACACGTGTCAAAGGGAGGTGCAAACAGTTTGTATGCGTAATTGCGCACACATGGCTGCGGTTATTGTTGCAAGAAGGAGACATCGAAACGATGAAAGAAGACACAGGGTATGGAAGCGAATCGTGACCAGTATTTAAATTAAAATGCATTTGCAGAAATGCTTTTTCATTTTAAGAATGTGGCTGCATTATTTGACTCATAAATAAAATTAATCATCAATCATCCTATTTGCATTTTAATTTTCTTCTTCAAGACTGCTCATTCTTTCACTTAATTAAAATGAAAAAGATAAAGACATTTGAGATTTAATTTTCAAAAGATGCCCCAAAAAATAGCTACCAAAATTCAATCTGAAATGTAAAATTTGAAAATTAAAATGCATTTGCAGAAATGCTTTTTCATTTTAAGAATGTGGCTGCATTATTTGACTCATAAATAAAATTAATAATCAATCAGCCTATTTGCATTTGCATTTTCTTCTTCAAGACTGCACATTTTATGCCATAATCAAAAAGAAAACAAAGAGGACATTGCTATTTCGTTTTCGTGGTCTGCCCCGCAAAATAGTGCCCATAATTCGAAAATGATTTAGCAATCTGAGCGGCGCAGGAGAGTGACGTCAGTAGCCGCTCTTCTTCGGCTTTGTGCTGACCGTAATATTATATCTGAGTCTGATGCCCGTGACCGAGTTGAGCAGGTCATAGAGAGCTTGGCTGCATACTCTGCCGTCACAGATTCAGAAGTTAATGAGGTTGCCTTAGCTAACCTCTCTTCAGTCCTGGAACGACTGGATGCTGTGGAGCCTCAAAGGGGACAAGAACGACCAGCCATCAACATCCCTTTCGAGGCCATAGAGAACTATTTATTAAATGGTTTCAAAGTGAAGGAAATAGCGGAGCTGTTCGGTGTAGGCTACCAGACCATCTGTCGGAGGATGCAAAGCAACGGATTGAGGTAACGGTAACAGGCTCCTTATTACTATTATTTGTAAAGGGACCGTGTTAACTACTAAACATATTTGTTGCCATTTGATGCTTTGTGCCAGAGTTAAAGCCTGATCATTGTTGATGTGACTGCTGTAGTGTAAGGCACACCTGGATTTATCAGTTTGGCTAATGTCCATATTCACAGCAGCCATGTCACTACCAGGTACAGCTGATGATTTCCAGACCAAAAAGTGTTCAAAACCCGCCAAAACACACACAAAACTGCCAAAAATGTTATTATACCGCTTGTCATAAGAAAACACAATACTGCCACTAAAAATAATTTTTATAACTAACGTAGATCACTATAGACAACTCACTGTGATGTCATAAGCCTTATGACATCACAGTGAGTTGTCTATAGTGTCTATACTATAATCATGGCTCACTATACTGTATCCACCTTATTTTCGAACACAGAAGTAAATAGTGATCAACTTCCTTGTTTTTGTGCGTGACTTCCGGTCAGCCGCTTTCCCTCATGCTTTCCCTTACCGGAGCTAACGGTGCAAGCAAATTTTTTTCGATTTTCAATTGTTTATGTTAGTCAATTAGTTAGTTAGTTAGTTAGTCTGTGTATTTTATATAGATAACTGTGCCCACGTTTCCGTTATCCGGTAATTGCCGGTAAAAATAATTCCCTCTAAACGCGAATAAATCGCACGTCAATCAAAAACTATGAACCAAAAAAGCACAGTCTATCCCGAGTGAGACAAACTGCTTGATCCCCGTCTCCAGTGTACCAGCAGAGAACCTGCAGAACCGAATCAGCGAAAAAACACACCGGGCTACACAGCCTCTCTACCTGAGCAGCTGAAGCTGCGGCTCGCACCCTCGGCACACAGACACACAGACTGTGCTTCTGCATGCCAGCCAAACGTGTGCTCAACTGTGAGAAATAAATATGTGAGGTGTACACTGCTTTTCTATCTTTTTTTTCATTTTCTTTCTTTTTTTCTTTCTTTATTTCTGTCAGCGACATACACTCATAACACAGGGCGGGTTGTTTTTATTGACTTAGTTGATTATTAAGCCATAGTGATGCGCGGATCAGCTCTGATAGCACCCGAATCAGCATGTACACATCAACCATCCAGCCATTACAACATGATTGAGCTAGCAAAGCAGTTTTGTGTTGCTATGTGTGGTATTTATTCAGTTTTGGGAAATCACAATGTCTAGAATGCATCAGTGGCTGCCGCTGACAGGGACAGCTAACACTAGCAGCAAAGCTAACATCAGGACGTCATCTGTTAAAAGCCTCCCGTTGTCGGATACGACATGAAACTACTCCAGTTAACTCAATCATGTTGTAACGAAGACATCCGCTGGGAAAAAAATATTTTTTTCACGGACCGTTTATTGAGTTATTGAGTAATTGCAGACACCTCTAACGGCTAACAGCTAACAGCTAACGGTAAGCCCAGCTAATCTACGATAACCATTGTGTTTCTAGACTTTACAAACATCAGATTAGTCTAAACGGTGATATAGTGACGTGAGAAATGTATATATATAGATAGATATATATATATAGCTAAACTCAACAAGGTAAACAACAAGGCGATTCCCATTTACACAGTGGTCAAGAGTGCTGGACCGGAAGTATTGCACAAATGGAAGCTGGCTGCGTTCTGTTTTGCTTCCGTGTTTCCGTGAAAAATAAGGTGAATAGTGAGCCATGATTATTGAAATAACTCCCGACAGGGGAATGGTTTAATTCTTGAATACTCTGAATCGAGTATTCAAGAGAGCTGTGATCTAAGAATAATGAATACATAACATTTTAGCAAAAGTTATTGTTAATTTGCCATTAACAAAATGTGGACATGATTTATTTAGTTCTCCATGCACTATCCCCCTTGGAAACTCATTTTCCCTATGTATCCTTGACTTGACAGCATAATGTGATGATAGTGGCAAACACCCGTGCACACACAATAAGCTAAAAAAAATTCACATCAAAATGACTGCTGTGAAAATGGTCAATTAAAAAAATTAACAAACCATCTTTCTTGCTCTTGCCAAGATACATTTCAGAAATTGTTTTTTTGATTGTTTAGAATGTCAGACATGTATTCTGCACTGAGTGATGAAGAGCTGGATGTCATCATTGCAGAAATCCACCAAAGTCACCCTAACACAGGATACAGGATGATGAAGTCATTCCTTCATGCCAGGGGACTGCTAGTGCAAAGTAAGTTTAAAGGTAGGCTCTGGAGGATTTTCAAACAAAACAAAATATAGACATATACAAATGAAATCCTGCTTAATCATCACCTATGGGCTTCTACTCATGTGTGGTGGTGACTTTGTTTACAGAGCTCCTGCCCTTTAACTGTATTTTGATGTTTTTGTGAGCTCGGACCGCTTCTGGGCGGAGATTTCCCCAGCCAATGAGAGAGCGCAGGTGCCGTGCCCAAGCGTGTCCGAGCGTGTCCGAGCATGCACCAGCGCGAGCCTTGCCTGAGCCTCTTCTGTGAAGCCTTCTTCCATACCTCCGGGCTCCGTACACCCAGGAGAGCCTGATAGGAGGGGCCAAATTTGAATGTGTGTTTAGAAACAGCAACTGGAAAATCCTCCAGACCCTACCTTTAATATAAAGTTTATCCCCATATGAATGCATTAAGTTCTCTGTAAGCTCAATCAATGCACGTTCTCTCAGTTTGACCTAAGTAATAATAATAATAATAATAATAATAATAATAATATAATAAACTTTATTTGTATAGCACTTTTCTAACAAAAATGTAGTTAAAAGTGCTTTATTTAACAAGGGTGATAAAAAGATGATGACATGATATAATTAAAATAAGAAAATAAAATTAAAATAGAATTATTTAAATGAAATGGGCATAAATGAAATCTTACCTTAATTAGCATTACCTGTGTTAACATTGATTTTTGAAGTGCTGTTAATATTACATGTAATTTGTCTTTGAAACTGAACGTTTGCTATTGTTGTTGTAGTTACAAGAGTACATGACTCCTTAAAAAGAGTGGACCCAATTGGGAATGAAGTGCGGGCCATGGCCAATCAGACACTAAGACGGAGGCAATACTCTGTTCCTGCACCAAATGCAATGTGGCACATAGATGGAAACCACAAATTAATACGGTACATACTTGAGGTTTGTCATCACGTGTGCGCTCTGACAAGGGTGGTGAGAACATTGAGGTTGCCCAATTCATGGTGAAACACAGAGGAGAGAACCGGAACTCTCACATTACTGGAAGGAGTGTCCATAACCAGCGGTAAGTTTTCAGTAGCACAGTATTATGAGAAAAGCATTGCAGGAGAACATAATGGCACTAACAACGGTTATAGGGTAACCTATAAAGGGTTTTTATGTTAGGGTTTAAATATTTCATGAAAGAGTTGGAATATTTCACTCAAATGTGAGTGAAATACTTGCACTGTAGGGCTCTAGAAAAAAGGGTCAAAATAGACCCGAACAGTGTGTAAGGGTTACGACAACATTTAGGGACCAGGGAACTACTTTCAAACTTTTTTTTCTTCTTTTTTTTATTTCTTCTTTTCTATTCACATAATTGTTGGATGTTATGATCTTCTCTCCTCTGACCACTGACATAAAGCTTAATACATCAAACGTTATAGTGTGTAGTTTGCTTATCTCTGAGATCACACATTTTCATACTTAGTTTTTTAGACAAGTACTCTACCAAGACCAGGGCCTCATATATAAAACTGTAGGGTAGGTCTGGGCAATTAATCGAAAAATAATCGAAACCGACATTTAGAAACTCTAATCGACTTAATCTTGCTCATGTCAATTAATCCTGGTGTTCACTGTTGCCATGACAGTAAAAGGTTGCATATCTTTAAGGAATTTGAAAACTTGTCTCCAGTGATCATTTTAACCCAAACCATGATCTTTTTCATAATTCTAATCAAGTGGGTTTTCAGAATCAGAATCAGAATCAGAAATACTNATATATATATATATATATATATATAAATATATATACATATATATATTGTAAACTGAACAAGATTATTTACACAAACAGAATATATACAGTCAGTGCCTAAACTAGACATTAACCACAGAATCACACCTTAAAACATAATTATTTTCACTCCCTAAAGATACTCATGTGTGAAAATATCACAAAATATCCAGGTGTGAGGGCAGTGTAAAATACAAAACAAAAGAAACTGTGAAAAAACATAATTGTTCATCAAGGGTGGAGATAATCATTCATTAATCGTAATCGAGGTTAAAAGTTCAATTAATCGTGATTTTGATTTTTGCCATAATCGCCCAGCCCTAGCGTAGGGTCAGATACGCTTTTCAATTTCCTCATTTATTCAGTCCATAGCTCATTCATCAGCAGAGCTTTACTGTCTGTCACAATCTAAATCCTGGCTGGATATTAGCTTGTTACTCAGGACTATCTAAAGTTACCGCTTTTATGCACACCAATCATTTCTTTGAACATCGTTTTTTTGTCTTCAATTCTAATTTTAAATAATTTAAATTATAATTTTGTCAATTACAATTCAAAGCAAAAACATTTTTTCATTTTGTTTGTAATTTTTTTGTTTATCATGTCACTTGCCCTTCCAGGATAGAACGCCTATGGAGAGATGTGTGCATCCAAGTCCTGGACCCATTCCATGTTCTCTTTCGAAACCTGGAGAGAGAAGGGATGTTGAATCCTGATGATGAGAGTCATCTTTTTGCACTCCACTGGGCTTTTCTGCCTCAACTACAGTGGGGCATTTCGATGTAGCAAAACCAACATTTTACGAAGGGCAGAAATGGATTGTTATCATAAATAAAATCTTCCTCAAACTTTCCCATGAATAAGTTTGCGTAATTTGGGCTACAGGAGCTACCCATGCTAACTCCTTGACACTGTAAATAAAAGGTGTCTTCAAACTTAAAATAGTTCCTATTCAGGATAAGTTCAGACATTTCTACCAAAAAGTTTGTAGGACGAATGGGAGCCTCTCTTTGATTGAGAAAATATCTCAATGCTTCTAGCCCTTCAGTATGTGGCACATTTGTGTTTATGTGTACACATACACATAAACTCGTGACGTCCATCATGCAAATCAAATCATCTTTGTGGATATTTTGTACCATGTCAAGTTTATTAAGGAAATCCGTTGTGTCTTTTAGAAATGAAGGAAGCTTGAATACAAGATCTTTGATATGTGAATCAAGATAAATAGAAATAGGCTCAGTTAAGGATTCATTGCCTGACACAATGGGACGTCCAGGTACTGGCTCAACAGAACTCTTATGGATTTTAGGAAGAGTGTAGAATCGAGGACGTATAGGATACTTTTGAAAAAGAATCTTAAATTCATGTTGCGAGATGAGCATGTCCTCTAATGATTTTTTGAGAAAGGTATGAATTTCATCTTGAAGTCTTATAGTAGGGTCACATGAAAGAGAAACCTCTTCTCTATAGGCTTCTGTACTTTGAACATCCACCGCACCCCCCTTATCAGCCCTACGAATAATGATATCAGTGTCATTACAGAGTTTGTATATGGCTTGTTGCTCACTTGGGCTTATGTTTGAATGCAGTCTCTTTTCAACTTTAAACAAATCATTCACCTCTTGTTCCATGAGCCTACAGAATGTGGCAACAGCAGGGTTCAAGGCCGGGGGAACGAAAGTACTCTTGGCCTTAAGCTTCGTGCTCACCACCGGATAAGACTGGGCAGGGTCAGGTGGAGAAGAGTCATGTTTGGCGGGATTTGCAAAAAGAGTCTGTGAGGAGAATGGAACATTAGTGGGCCCCAGGGGCGGAAATCCCTTGGGGGACAGGGGGGACATGACTCCCCCTTCAGTAAAGCTGTCCCCCCCTAGAATAATTTGACCGAATTAACCGACGAGGAGTCATTACGCGCGACTATTACGTATGGTTGTGGCGGAGCGTAGCTAATGGGTACACCTGTCTGTAGGCTCTCCACCTGTCAGTGAGACAAACATGAAAGACGTGCAGTTTAACCGAGGAGCGGTCATTACACGCGACTATTACGCACGGTTGTGGCGCAGCGGCTCGTAGCTATGGGTATCTGTCTGTAGGCTCTCCACCTGTCAGTGAGACAAACATGAAAGACGTGCAGTTTAACCGAGGAGCAGTCATTACGCACGACTATTACGCACGGTTGTGAGGTGCGCAGCGGCAGATCTCACAGCACACTGTTTATAAACCAGTTTACCAGTTTAATTGCAGGAAATGTTTAGTTGTTAAGCCATTTCTTATAAGTATAGACATTCATTCTGCCTGTTGGAGAGATAGAGAGAAGATTAAAGCGTCAAACTGCGGTAAAAGATGCTGTATAAAAGACAGGCTACAACTTTCTTGTCCCCCCCTGGAATTATTATCTAAAATTTTACTGTTTATTGTCCCCCCCAACTATGAAATGGGATTTTCGCCCCTGGTGGGCCCTTTGTCAAAAAAAGCTTTCAATTTGATTGATCTTAAAAATTTAAACAGTTCAACTCTAGTTTTAAATGATTCAGCTTTATGAGAAGGGACAAAAGAAAGACCTTTAGCCAGGGTGGATGTCTCATCCTCAGACAAGGGGTCTGTTGGACAGGTTGATCACAGATGTGACGCTGTCCTGGACTTGGGTGTGTTGCCTCAGAGATATTGGATAAAGCAAGATACCCCACTCAGCTCACTTCCTGATTCAGTGACGTCAGCGCCACGCCCCCATAGGAGACAGGAAGAGTAACTGTATTCTTAACATTGGATAAGCCTACGGTGGGGTATCTCCTTTATCCAATATCTCTGGTTGCCTCTGGTGCGAACGGTGTCGTCTCCTGCCCCTCCTGGTCCGCTGCCTCGAGCCTTGTTCCTTGTGTTGTACCCCACGGATGGTTGCTCTAAAAAACGCCTTTGGCCACTGTTGGATGTCGTGTCGCTGCTGGAGCCCCCGGAAGGAGGAATATCTGTGTGGGGCCTGGTCTGTCTCCTGCGCTGGCGTCCAAACCATGGTGTGTATCTGTCAGAGGACATCCATTGATAAACACTGCCATTCTTATAATCCATGGTGTCTCTGCGGTATTTCTCCATCTTATTCTCTGTCAGCTGCTTTTCATAGGAGTCTCTCAATTCAGTGCATTTATTCAGTAGGCTACCTCTTGTAGCTGAGGCTGCTCAAGCTTGATGTTCATTTCTTCACGTAGGATAGCCAAATCAGCTTTAATCTTAGAGAGTTCGTCATCAGCACGTTTGATTATAAGCAGCATGAGATCAAAGGAGCACTTGTTGAGGATTTCACACCATTTCATACAAAACTCATTGTCACCTCGGCCAAGCGCTGGTTCTTTGTTGATTAGGCCTCTCGGTATCCTCCAGTTGCGCCAGTAATGAGCTAGCGTAGAGCCATGCAAATGTGTGCGCACTTCATTCTTTAAGAAGTTCTCGTAGCGTTGGGCGAATGACGCTGCAGAGTCCAGGTTGAAGCTGGAAGTGGAGAGCGTGTCTTCAGGGAACAAACTCAAGATGCTCTCAGAGTCTGTGTCAGAGAAAGCAAGCATAGTAGCTCGTACTTGCGTCTAAGAGCATGGATACCAAGAGGCAAAGCTCCGTTGAATTTTTGCCAACAGCCACTAGGGGCGCTGCGGTAGCGCTGCCGCCATTTTGGACTGTTGAGCTTGGACTGTTGCGCCCAGACAACATGCAAGATGTCAAGGAGAGAGGAGAAAAAAAGTAAAAGAAAACAGTGTAGTGCAATTACATAACTGCAACAACTATCAGTGGAACACCCCGCACCTGGCCTTCCACCGTTTCCCGAAAGATCCTGACAGGTAAGAACTCCTGAGGTGTAAGTTTTAAAGTGTTTTAATATCAATTTAATATGCCAGTTCTGGAGGGAAGCTAACACTATATAAATATATATATAGATATATAGATATACATATATATATATATATATATATGGCCTCTTGGACCATTTATATCAGATCATTTCATCTATTATTTATATCTGCTTTAGCATTAAAATATATCATATTAAAATAGCCTATATTATTATTATTACTGTCCCCTTACTGTACAAACTGTAAATAAATCTTTATTCCTGACTATGTTACGTCGCCATTAATGTGTTTCCAGTTAAAATATTGATTTTTTTTATTTTTTTATTTTTTGGTAGATTGGCTTATGGGGTGATTTTGAAGGAGTAATTAAGTTAATCTTCTCATAAGTGGATGTAATATGTAGAGATGCCATCTAGGCCGTTTTTCTTCATTTTGTTTTTTTTTAAAGTCTATATTTTGCTTTACAAAAACGTGAAAAAGCAGCTGTGACCAAGCTATCACGAGGTGAGTAGCATTGTAAGCATAATTAATAGCGATATACTTTAGTTTGTCTGTGTGTTTTTGTATGCAAGCGGGTCTGCTGCGGTCTGCTGACAGTCCAAAATGGCGGTGGCAGGACGAAACCATGGGCAAGTCTGTTGCTATGGGGCGTTCTATTGAGCTTCGCCTCTTGGTATCCATGCTCTTTGCTTGCGTTAGCATGTCAATGCCCTGATATGGCGCCATCATGCCGTGCCTTGTGAGTGAGGTGCTGTGTTCAGTAGCAGTAACAAACAATGGAAAATACGAGTACTCTCAGAGATAAAAAACTGTGGAGGTGCACGGCTCTGTTAACGATATGACAGTCTTTAAAAAGGCCAGCAGCACTCAAGTGTCCATCAAACTTTTTCGTTTATTTTACTCACAGGCAGTTTACTGGTAGCACAGACACGTTTCGACACTAGGGCTGCGTCCGAAAGGCCCACTGGCATACTGCATACTACTACTGCGTACTACCACTAGATACTACTCCTACCTACTAAACAAGTTGGGTCCATTCGGACATACTTAAAGATTGGTGGGAAAACACTCCATCCGCTGGCAGAGCAGAGGTACTGCAGTACCTCAGCTCTGCCAGCAGATGGAGTGCCTATGAAAGCACCCCATCTGCTGGCTTGGCTGAGGTATTGCACCAAAATGAAAGCTGGCCACTCTTGACCCACCAGCAACATGTCTGCAAGCTCTCTCATGCTTTTCAACATGCAAAATGCAAGGCGTCTGCGAGCTTTTGCACATAATAATTAATTCACTGCCACAGTAAGCAATGACATGACATGCCACACTCAAAAACTTTGAAGATCCTTTATATTGTTTTTTAAATAATCCAACCTGTTATGGTGATGACAACCATCATCATCACTTCTCATAAGTGTCACAAAGCTAACATCATGTGTTAGTCAAGTGATTAGTTAATTGAATATCAATATCTAGATACAGCATTTCCACCAGCACATTCTGTCATGTGTGTAGGCTGAGTCACTTTGAACACCTGTCACCTCACACAGTACAATGACATCCAATAAAATTGCTCTGCCATGATGTACTTTCATTATGCCAAATTTAATCATCATTTGTTTTAACAGTACTAGTATTTATTATTATCATTACTTATTTACTTTACACCTGTGTCTTGTCAAGCACAAGTATTTATAAATGTCATTTCCTGTTCCACCTTCACACACTGATGAAGACCTAGTGTCGAAACGCGTCTGTGCTACCAGTAAACTGCCTGTGAGTAAAATAAACAAAAAAGTTTGATGGACACTTGAGTGCTGCTGGCCTTTTTAAAGACTGTCATATTGTTAACAGAGCCATGCACCTCCACAGTTTTTTATCTCTGAGAGTGCTCATATTTTCCATTGTTTGTTACTTACTATAGACACCACATCAACAACATCTGTATCAGGGCAGTCAGAAAGCTCAAGTGCAGCAGACTCCTTGTTATTTCCAACAATTAGCTGCAACATTGCTGGACTCAGTCCAGTGAATCGAGGACCTCCATGAATAAAAGAATGTCCTATGGCACGTCCAGCTACTCGTAAAAGGTCTCCATCTATCAGGGGTCTGGAAGTGGATGGGACCTTGTGATTGCCTGTCCCATTGAACAGAAGAGTTCTGCCAGTGCTCTCTGAGAGTCAAAAAAACAAAAGATACAAATACAAGCTGATTTCTGGTGAGACAGTAACATTATCCTGAGTTTTTTTAATCGCAGTTCAAGGAAATATCTAGTTCTGATAATGCTTTACGTAGTGTCACACAAACGGATTTGGGTGAGTCAAAATACCAGACATGAGAGAAGACAATTTTCAGTTAAAGAATATTTATTTGTGAGAATTATGTGAAAAATCTATCTAAAATACAAGACAGCTTACGCCATGACACAATGCGCCCTCCGTTGTCAATTTGAGATCAATTTTGGTGACCAACCTTTCCAAATCCAACAAGGGCTTTAGGGCCAACTAGTCAGAGCCAGTTAATCTAACCCCACTACTTCTGTTTGAGGCAAAATTGTATGCTTTTTTACAAACAAAACAATACAATAAATTGTTAACTCACCAAGGTCAAGGTCAAAACCAAACTGGATTTTTTCCATTACCATACACAGGAAATGCCGTTTTACCCCATCTCCAACAGCTGCATCACCTGAAATACAAGGAGTTACTCTGTAGACTAATAGGAATGTGTATGTAATGTAAGGGCCAATCTATTTCAATAGGTTTTATTCCCAGCTCAACTACTTCTTGAAATTAAAGCAGCTCCTTTATTTCATAAAGGAGCTACTTTAATTTGATAATATAGGTGTGCCTGATCATGGTTGTGACTGCTGAAGTAAGGCACATCTGGATTAATCAATTTGGCATGTAATGTAAGACAGGAAATAAAGGAGCTGCTTTAATTTAAGGAAGTAGTGGAGCTGGCCTTGCAACCAACTCTGGCTTGAGTTCAGCATTGTTGAGCAAGTGACATCGAAACATGTTGGCTGCCTTGTAAACATCAGGCTCTGTTGTCCACTCTGAAAATCAAGGCATTATAAGTGAAAACTGGACAAAAATGGTAAAAGAAATTTTTATTTTTTTTTTTTAAAGTTGATTTTAGACTTTAGGACAGCAGCTAAAAGTTCCTTCTATTTTGTAAGGACAACATGAATATCAGTACTTTTATTCATAAACTGTATATGGTTATAAACTATGAGACAGTTGCACCTTCAGAGCTACTACTTTGATTTTCTTCAAGTGGATGTTGGTTGCTTGATGAGCTAGCAGCAGCTGAGGTTCCTGCCCGGGTCTCTTCTGAGCTTCCTGATGGGGTATTCTCAAAGGTTTCTTCAGCAGTTGAATCTGAATTATTTTTTCTTAGAATGATAGCAGGAAATTGTTAATACACTGAAGAAATCTAAAACATAATCCATAACAGTTCAGTGTGTGAGACACACTAATAAAATAACAATAAAAAAAACAATTGTGTCAACTGATGTTTTAGGATAATAAAATGTCTGTAGGACTTCACAATTTATACCATGTAAATTTATGTATAAACAAGAAATATGTCTCACTTCTCACAACAGTCAGTGTGGCCTTGAATCTCAAAGAAGCTAAATATCTCTGCACAGTAGACACATTCCACCATTGGTCCAGTTGTTTGAGGAGTGAGGGTCACACTGGGAGGATCCTAGCATGAATGAGACAATAGTAACATAAATATGCATCAAGCAATCAAACATCTTTCTTTACATTAGAGCTTGGTGGATTTTGTACAGACATATTTCAGTTGTGAGGGTTACTGGCTGAGGATTCCTTACCAATATTCTATCATACTCTAAAGAATCAAATACTACATACTACTAAACATACATAATAATAAACAAATTATTACCTACAGTTGTGGAAAGTTCAACTCTAGGTGATCGGAAAAGTCAGATGCACCACAGTATTTATCTGAGGAAAAAACAAAACAGTATTATAACCGGCTTGGGGGTAAAATGTAAACATTTGTGCTTTAATACAACATCATGGACATGTCCTAACAGCTCTACTCAGCATAACAGTGCTGGTACTGCCCTCAGAGGTGCTTAATAGAAAAAAAAACATGTTAATACACATGCACCTGTTTGACTGAGATGTAATTTCTCTTTGAGTGAATAAGATGCGCTTTTTAAGAAGAAATAAGATGTACAATCATTTATTAACACATTTGAGATTAAAATATGTAAATATGTACAATGTTTACATTGTACATGTTTTATTCATGTAGTAGTTTTTGTAAATTTTAGTGATGCTTGTCTTTATTTTTCAGCAGTCTGTAAAAAGATAGCTCTNCATTTAAGTGCGGAAAACATGCAAAAAAGTAAGAAATCAGGAAGGGGGCAAACACTTTTTCACACCACTGTATTTGTATAGTCAATCGCACAACAGCTCATTACAATTTTACATGTGGTTTTTGTGTTTTCATGGCATTCAAGCTATCAATCAATCAATTTTATTTGTAAAGCCCAATATCACAAATCACAGTTTGCCTCACAGGGCTTTACAGCATACAACATCCCTCTGTCCTTTGGACCCTCACAGCGGATAAGGAAAAACTCCTCAAAATAAACGATTTAACGGGGGGAAAAAACGGTAGAAACCTCAGGAAGAGCAACTGAGGAGGGATCCCTCTTCCAGGACAGACAGACGTGCAATAGATGTCGTACAGAACACATCAGCATAATAAATTAACAGTAATCCGTACGACACAATGAGACAGAAAGAGAGACAGACAGAGAGAGAGAGAGAGAGAGAGAGATGCAGGACAGACGGTAATGACAGTAGCTTACAACAACATTAATGAAAGTAATAATATTATCGTGATAGTTCTGGCTACTGTGGTACAATATGTTGAAAGTATATATTAATATCTGGCAGTATACAAGTGTGACAATAATCATATGTGTATAATAACAGTAGAAGTATGACTAATGACTAATCATGGCAGCAGCAGCAGGAGGCATCTGGCAGGACCACGGCAGCAGCACAACCAGACACGTCACGCTATCCAGCGTCCGCTAACCGCTGCAATATGAGTTAATCTGAGAGACAGTGGAGCACAAAGGCTCCGGAGAAGAAGCCAAGTTAGTGACATCCAGAATGGCCGAGTTAGCATGATGCGGTAATAGGATACGAGAGAGAGAGAGAGAGAGAGAGAGACAAGGAGAGAAGGTGCCCGGTGTATTATAGGGGGTCCTCCGGCAGACTAGGCCTAAGTCAGCCTAACTAGGGGCTGGTACAGGGCAAGCCTGAGCCAGCCCTAACTATAAGCTTTATCAAAGAGGAAAGTCTTAAGTCTAGTCTTAAAT
>NC_065517.1:586277-606793 GCF_006386435.1 Epinephelus moara | reverse complement strand
GAAATTCCTCAAATAAATTATTATCATGGAGAAAATCACACAGCTGGTCTGCGACTACTTTCTCAAGGATCTTTGACAGAAAGGGAAGATTAGATATTGGTCTATAGTTGGCTAACACCTCTGGATCCAGGGTGGGCTTTTTTAGGAGAGGTTTAATTACAGCTACCTTAAAAGACTGTGGTACATAGCCTGTTAATGGTGCCTCTTGTCTTTCTGCCATTCAGCGGGCGTAACCCCTGTGACTCCTCCATGCTGTGACGTCATGTACATACCCTCTTTACAGGATGATGTTAGCTTGCTATGGCATTGCTGCCTGGCGCACCTCCTCTGGTGCCCTAAAGTTAGCTAGCTGACCAATCTTTGACATTTTAAGTAGCACAGCTGAGGCATTGGTCTTACTGACTGTGATGAACCTGTGGCCTCACAACTGGTCTAAATGTCAGTAACCCTCTGGCACTTACACTTTAATTTCTTTCTACGTTTAGTTATTTTGTCCTAATTTAGTTTACTTTGTTTCAGGCACATGACACATTACAGACAGAAGGCAACATACATGGGTTTTGTTTTATACAACATACACACATTTTATTTAGCATTTTCATAATACATTAGTTCTAATTGTAGCGCGCACATTTAGTTAACTTTTTTTAACATTTTATGGAGGAAGTGGCCAATTGGGCCAAACCAAGTGCCTGCCACATCATGGGGGGATTTGGGGAGTTTAAATAGTTTATTATTGCGTTAGATTGTATTGGTTTATTGATTCATTTCGTTAGGCTAGTAGTTGAATTTATTTACTTGCTGTGTTTAAGATAAGATAAGATAAGATAAGATAAGATAATATAAGATAAGATAAGATAAGATACACCTTTATTGATCCCACAATTACATTACATTGTTTGTAATTTAGTTAGTGGTGTTTGTATGTTATCCCCCTTTTTGTTTAGATGGTCTGATCAGCCACTATATGTGTCCTTTTGTGTCCAGTTCAGTAGGTCTGGTTTGTCTTTTGTTGGGCAGTTACTCTGTTAGTTCGTTCAGTTAACTCACTTTATATTGAGTCTATATTTCTTGAGTTACATTCTGTTAGGCTGACCTCTTTTATGTGCCCAAACCTTTGTTATATCTTTTGTAAAACATTTTTCTTTTGCATTTTTTGGGTAAATAAAACCCCTTTTTTCTGAAAAACCACCTGTGTTCGTCATGCTTGCTGGCTCGGTCCCTTACACTTGACATTATGCAATACATACTTGTAGACCTACCTGGGAATGTGATTTTCCTTTCCCCTAGACCTGCCCTTTCAAGTGCTCTTTTCTCTGCTGGGGTTGGGACCTCACTGTCCTTTCTTTTAGCCAGGCAGAAGAAAACGTGAGTGTATGTGGTCTTTTTTAATTTTTTGGTCATGATGGCTGGTGAGTTTGACTTCCGTTGTACACCTCATGCAGGGTAAGGACTGAACAGCCTCAAAACCTCTGCTGGAAGAAATATGGGGAAAAAATCAGAAGATAAATTGAACTGAATTTAACTTTATTTTGAATATGTTAAAAAGAAGAAACAGAATGAAAAAATAAAATAACAATGAGGATATAGTGTAGTTATACATAAACATACAAAAATAAATGGTGAGATAAACATACAGTCCAACAATTCATTTGATCAATGGATATTTTTTTGCTTAAAAATTTAATGCAGAACAGCAAGATGGCATAATGCAATTTAATTTCTATCATGATCAAGATCATGCTGAATTAATAATAGTGTAAATATATCTATGAAACGTATACAAGTTTACAAACGTCTTTGTTGACTGCAGCTTGTTAGCCATGGCCTCCAGGCTTATTACACACTGATGTCAATAGGTACTCCATATCATATCAGTTAATCTTAGCTGTGCATAATATATTAATTTCACGATGCAGATTCAATATTTGACAACCATATTTTATGGGTTAGAATCAAACGAAGACAGCTTTGTATGTATGAAAATTATTTAACGTGTCGATGTCACAGGGTTTCCCCCGCAAAAGTTGCTGGACTGTGTGGTATTTATTCAGTTTTGGGAAATCACAATGTCTACAAAGTATAAGCTCAAACTGAGAGACACTGTACCTGCTGCTACTAGCTTAAATGACTGTCAAGTCAGCAGACGTATTAACTCCGTAACTCAATGAACAGTCCATGAAAATTTTACTTCTCTGAGTTTTCACATAACCCGCTTTCTGGAATACCCCCCAGGACTAGTTAACGTCAGACCTCATGTATTTCCATTGAAACAGAGAGAACACTAGCAAAAATATTTTATATTTTGAGAGCGTATTGCTCCACATTATGGATAAATTTTGATTATGTATTCTATTTTTATTGGTGGTTGTTGTATAATCGCATTATTACATTCGAGGGTGTGCTTTACCGTGGTTATTGTAGCTTCAGTGATGCAAACGGAACTCGGCACCGATGCTTAATTAAACGCGCCACACTGATGTCAGACCTGCTGTTGTTGACGTTTAAGTTAGTTGTTTAAACAGATAAATGGTTACTGTGAACTTTCTAACCCACTGTAACTGTAACCTCAGTAAAAAAAAAATCACTGATGCTTGCCTGGCGGGCCCTAACACTCAACAACAGTGTATCTCGTGCTGTAACGACATCATAATAAATCCATCCGGCAACTGCTTGTTATTTTGCTAGCTTTTCTTGCTAAAATCTTACCTCGAGCATTGTTACGGCACTCAGGAGCAGAAGGTGTTGAAGAAAGACTTGAGTCGGAAACTGCTGTTTGCGGCTGAACTTGACGCTGTTCCAAAGCAGCTGCGGCCTCCCTCAGCAGCTCTGCCACAGTATTAGCCATGGTTTCCGATGCACCACACTTTCACTTTCACACGATTCTTCCTGTCTCTTTCTTCAAGTTGCTGATCTGTGATGCGTCCATGTGCACACCGCCCCCTACAGTATTAGATGGGTATGGGTAGCACGGTCAGCACGGAGCCGAAGAAGAGCGGCTACTAACGTTACTCTCCTGCGCTGCTCAGACTGCTAAATCGTTTTTGAATTATGGGCACTATTTTGCGGGGCAGACCACGAAAATGAAATAGCAATGTCCTCTTTGTTTTCTTTTTGATTATGGCATAAAATGTGCAGTCTTGAAGAAGAAAATGCAAATGCAAATAGGTTGATTGATTATTAATTAGGGGCCGGGCAGCCTAAGCTGCCAGGACCCTATTGTTTTGCTGCATGTTCTTCTTCTTCTTCCGAGGAAATCATACCTCCCATGCGCAAAAAATCACCAAACTTTGCACCACCAAACCTGCACAAAGGTTCAGTCCCATGCCAGATTGCCTCAGCTGAAAAAACAGGCCAATAGTCCTGATGGTGGCGCTACAGCAAGCCTCTAAATTTCAAAATTTTGAAAATTCACAACAAATTAAAGTCCATCACTCTGTTTTTTTTTTCAAAAACTGTAAAACTTATTAAACCTATCTCCTCCCACAATTTTTGCTCAATTGACACCAAACTTGCTACAGAGCATCTTCAGACTGTCCTACACAAACAACCCCCCACAGATTTTTGATTTAACGAAAATTGAGCCTACAGTGCATCAGAATGTTTGACTGTAAACAGTATTGTAAACATATACTTGCAAATTCTTGCTAAATACATTTTCAATATTCATTAAAAAAAAAAAGCAAAATTTTGGAGTCATGGTAGATGATGTTTGGAAAATATCAGAATTTTATCTCAAAAACTGAATTTTTTACAGCATTTTGAATTTTGCTCTCATGCGAACAATTGGAGTCAATGCAAAAATGGCATTTTTAAACATCAGTTTTTCACTTATGGAGCCAATAAATCATTGTTAAAAACAAATTACCAACATCTCCATGCTGTCTAGATACAATTTGTGTATTCTCGGATTTTTGTCTTAATAACTGAATTTTTGACAGCCGTTTGAAATCTGCCTTTAAACACTAACAGCTGCTGTCTTGAACACAGGTGACTGGTTTAGTCAATTTGTGAAGCTACATGTGACAGTTCGGTTTGCAAATTAGCTCAGTAAGATAGAGGATGGTTCTTGGTGTTGAAGATTGTGAGTTCAAACCTCAGCTCGGGCAACATTTCCATATGAGAAATCTATCTCAACTTTTCATAAAGGTCCAGTCCCATGCCAGATGTCCTCAACTGGAAACACAAGACAATAGTCCTGATGGTGGCGCTACAGCAAGCCACTAAATTTCAAAACTTTGAAAATTCATAACAAATCAACCATATGTGCTACAGCTTTGGAACTTTCACTCTGAAATTTGCTTTTCCGTGGCATGGATGGCTACTGTTTGGCACCCTGATGCTTGGCTTTGTCAATTTGTGAAGCCACACATGATCTGTCACTTGCCAATTAGCTCAGTGGAGACGGACCTCAGTCTCAGAAGAAGACTACTAAGGTTAAAATAATTATGATCCAGGCAGTTTTGCGGAGAGACAATTACTCTTTATCAACACTTTTCCCTGTTATCCCTTGTCTCTTTTCCCTGTTTATTTGGCTTAGCTATCAGTCAATATGCAGAGTCTATCCAATAGCTACTTTTACATTTTAAAAAATGTTTTCATCTTTGTCACCATGGATAATGTTTAGCTTTAAGCTAGATCAGGCCAGTTTGTTCATAATTGCTAGCAGTTAATATTCTTACTTTCTTGTTCTTGAGTTTTTTCTTTCCTTTGTATATTATGAGTCTGATCACTTCAGCCACTCATCCACAATTTGAAGGGCATGCCATAATTATATGATGTAACTTCTATGTTGTGTTATGCTTTGTTTTAGTGTGTGTGTTGCTCAGAATTGCCTAATTTTGCCTAAAATTGCCCGGCCCTGACCATTGCTGCGCAGCAGCTATAATTTTATTTATGAGTCAAATAATGCAGCCACATTCTTAAAATGAAAAAGCATTTCCGCAAATGCATTTTAATTTTCAAATTTTACATTTCAAATTGAATTTTGGTATCTATTTGTTGGGGCATATTTTGAAAATTAAATCTCAAATGTCTTTTTCTTTTTCATTTTAATTAAGTGAAAGAAGGAGCAGTCTTGAAGAAGAAAATGCAAATGCAAATAGGTTGATTGATTATTAATTTTATTTATGAGTCAAATAATGCAGCCATATTCCTAAAATGAAAAAGCATTTCTGCAAATGCATTTTAATTTTCAAATTTTACATTTCAAATTGAATTTTGGTATCTATTTGCTGGGGCATATTTTGAAAATTAAGTCTCATATGTCTTTTTCTTTTTCATTTTAATTAAGTGAAAGAAGGAGCAGTCTTGAAGAAGAAAATGTAAATAGGTTGATTGATTATTAATTATATTTATGAGTCAAATAATGCAGCCACATTCTTAAAATGAAAAAGCATTTCTGCAAATGCATTTTAATTTTCAAATTTGACATTTCAAATTGAATTTTGGTATCTATTTGCTGGGGCATCTTTAGAAAATTAAATCTCAAATGTCTTTTTCTTTTTCATTTTAATTAAGTGAAAGAATGAGCAGTCTTGAAGAAGAAAATTAAAATGCAAATAGGATGATTGATGATTAATTTTATTTATGAGTCAAATAATGTAGCCACATTCTTAAAATGAAAAAGCATTTCTGCAAATGCATTTTAATTTAAATACTGGTCACGATTCGCTTCTATAGAAGAGAACGCATTTTTCACCCTCCTGTGAACATTTTTGGAATGAATGAGGAAACAATCATTAAAACATATCGCCTATCCAGTATTGCCATTTTGGAACTATTCTGAGAAACAGTTTTCTGTTTTCCAAGTTGCGAGATGGCAAGTTTGGAAATGGCTGGCTTGTAGGTGAGTCAATTTGTAAAATCCTTTGTAAAATAATTAAATTAAAAACAAGAGCGTGTTTCATATTGATTCATATGTTTAAGGTGATAGTGCATACCCCCTACACCCCTTCCTCTTGACATCTGTTCTCAACCCGACCACTGCCGGAGAGATAAGGTACAACGAGGCCCATATCCGCACACGGAATATTGTGGAGCGCACCTTTGGAATCTTGAAGAGCAGGTTCCGTTGTTTGGATCGCACTGGAGGAGCACTGCTGTACAGGCCAGAAAAAGTGGCCCAGATTGTAGTGACCTGCTGCATGCTACATAACATCGCCCAGCAACACGGGCTGGAGCATAATGCCATGCCGGAGGAGAATGCCGACCTGCCCCCCTCTCATATGGAGCAACAACCCAATGCTGCGGGGATGCAGACACACAGCAATCTCATTTGAACTCACTTCTTGTGAGCTGTTTGGTATATGCATTTATTTTTCTATTTTCATTCAATAATATGTAATGCAGAAATACACCTTGATTAAACATGTTGAAACATGCTGTAGATTAGAATACGAGTGCTAGTGTGACCCAATAAACTGCAGAGCATTGCAAAGTTAATCAAATCAACATTTACTGAAAAAAAGATGATTGAAATCACTTTTTAGATTCCAAACATTATTATCAAACGAAATAATCAGTCTCACTAATGTCTAATTATGTTAAGCCACGCAAAATCATATTAAAAACACATTGTTTCAGTCACAAAATATATTAGGCTATAGCTCTAACATTTATCGTGGCAAAAAACAAAACTAAACAGTTCTTTATCGTATAGCCTATTTTACACTAAATGAATATTCATAGCCAATATAAGAAAACTTAAACGTGACAGTTGAGTGTATTATTTGTGTTTCCTTTTACGCAGGTGGAACTTGCCCGCCGTGCGCACCTCTCCTCCCTCTCCGGTCCCTGGCTGTTGGTCACAGATTTCTTTCCATATAGCGTTCCTTTGTGCTGTAGCTCATTTAAGTGTCTATTGGTCTCATCTACCAACACCTCTAATTCCATAGCCTGCCTCCTCCACGGTGGACATGATGGCTGGGTTCAGGAGATCCTCAAAGTGCTCCTTCCACCGCCTGACAATGTCCCCACTTCGTCTCAGCAGTTCTCCTTCTCTGCTGAGCACAGCCTGAGACAAGCCCTGCTTTCCCTTCCTGATGTTATTCTGCTAAAATATGGTACATACATTACATTATACATTATTTTACATTATATACAGTCAGATTGTCATTATGATTCATTCAACTGTTTTTTCAGTGAAATATTTGACAGAACATGTGAAGTGACAAAAATCGGTGCCTGGAATTGGGCCTGACGGCTCCCGATCCTGTCCTCCTTGTTTCTTCTAAAATGTCTTCTGTTGTCAATTCAGTATCTTAGGTTCGGCTGGCAGGTACTAGAAAAAGCACTGGAGATAGGCAGAATCTGATGCAATCGAGTTTATTGTGTTCACAGGCAACAACACAGACAAACTCATGAGTCAGCCTCCGGAGGACGACTGAAAATCTGCTTTCGGTGCTCTGGCTTATATGCTGGTGGAGGTCGAAGAGATCTCCACCCATTTCTGTAGTCCTTCCCATTTCGATCCGTTTTTACTGGTAGCAGACTTTGCCTTTGTTCCGGCTCAAACTGGAATCTGCCACCAGTATTTCCGGAATCGCTCTCACTCTATTTTTTAAAAACATGTGATCTCTGGGGACTCACATGCTACAGTCCCTCGTGCTTCCGTGTAATATGACTCATTACATGTACATTAAGTAATACAATCATTTGAGTGTGTGTGTGTGACCTTTCCCGTGTAATATAACTCTTAAGTGCATTAGGCAGTACAATCAAGTGAGTGTAATATAACTCTTAAGTGCATTAGGCAGTACAATCAAGTGAGTGTTCTATCTTCTTTCACACAGCACGTGGTAACTTGTATGAGTGTCACTGTAAGTTCACAACATCATGTGGGTGGTAACTTGTATGAGTGTCACTGTAAGTTCACAACATCATGTGAGTGTAGGTTGGTGCATTATATCATTACACAGCGCGTGATAGGTTATATGAGTCAATAAGAGTTCACAACTGAGATGTCACTAAGAGTTCACACCGTTACATTGCATATTATGTATAAATGCAGTATTAGTTTTTGTAGAAGTCTACACACTAACATGGTTATATAGCTATTTGTATCTTACCCAACTTATATGGTTTAACACCTGATGAGGGTTTTGACTTTTACACTACACATGCTACATACCTGGGAGTCCAACATCTTATTTGCTGCCATGCAATATTGGTCCTGTTTTTGTCCCGGTAATGTTCCGAGCACATATTCCAAACTACTGCATGGTGAAAAAAAGACAAAATAAGCCTCTCCCCCATGGCTACAGGTAATTTCTTTTTTTTTTTTTAAGATATTTTTGGGGCATTTTGCCTTTAATGGATAGGACAGTCAAGTGTGAAGGGGGGAGAGAGAGAGAGAGAGGGAGTGACATGCAGCAAAGGGCCACAGGCTGGAGTCGAACCCGGGCCGCTGCGGCAACAGCCTTGTACATGAGGTGCCTGCTCTACCACTAAGCCACCGCCACCCCGGCTATGGGTAATTTCTATTAGTTTTTTCCATGCAAAGAAATGCACTTCCTTCCGTCCTTTCTTGGACACTAGAGGCATCATCCATACATACATATACATACATATCTCTCTCTCTCTCTCTCTCTCTATATATATATATATATATATATATATATATTAGGGCCGTAACGGTACATGTATTTGTGTCGAACCGTTCGGTATGCGACTTTCGGTTCGGCACGACCCTGTACCGCATTATTGGGCGCAGGATATTATTTTATTTTGTTTTATTTTAATTCCGTTTTTGCGAGCCGAACCATTTAAAATATCTAGTTCCCTGACGGACATAATTGAGTGACGGACCGAGTCCCGTAAATCTCCGCTTTCACTTTGTGCAGCACATTCTCACATTTTGACAACATGGCAAGTGAGCCTGACGAACCTGAAGACCCACCCGCAAACCTTAAGTCCTCCGTTTGGGAACACTTTGGTTTCAGGGTGAAATACGAAGATGGAAATAAACAAGTTGACAAGACAAAAACAGTGTGCCGACACTGCAGAACAGCGGTCGGGTATGTACTTGGAAACACGTCTAACATGCTAACGCATCTAAAGCGACACCACCCGAGTTTGAACGTTAACCGGTACGACTAGAAAAAGGAATCTGGTGCAAACTACGATATCGTCGTTGTTTAAAAAGAAAGAGCGTTTCCCTGACCATTGTGCTAAAGAAATAACCAACGCTATTGGAGTTGAGTAAAATTGTTTAGGCTGCACTTTAGATATAAGCATGTTTTGTTTACTGCACTTTAACAAAGTGGGAAAGCTAAGTAAGTTCCTAGTAAAACTGAATCTGAGCAGGCTTTAAAGCTGACCAGCTGCACTATACTTTTTATTTTAATTGAGTAAAACTGTTAAAGCAGAAATGTATATTTATATTTTTCATTCAAAAAATGTGTTAAAAAAACAGCAGGATTTTATTTTTCACTTTTATATTTCTATTTTCATTCAAACAATGTGAAAAAGCAGGATTTTATATATATTTGTTTCATTCAAAAATTGTGTAAAAAGAGTTAACTGCTGTGGTGGTATGTTTTAATAAGGTTACCAATAAGTAAAGATATTTAATAGTTGTCTATTTTTTTCATTACTGTACCAAAAAAAAACGAACCATGACTTGTGTACCGAGGTACGTACCGAACCGAGATTTTTGTGTACCGTTACACCCCTAATATATATACATATCTACGGACACTAGTCACATACATAAGTGGAAACGAGGCATCAGCCTGGTTTACTTTCTAGAGCCATTCCATATGCTATACTGTCCTTCAGTTTCCCCCCCATAATAGCATTATAGGGCATTCTTTGTGCTTTCACTTTTTTTTAGAAAAAGAGTAATGCTGAATGTCTGAATAATTTAACACCCTTTTTGATCCTGTGTTCCAAATTTCAGCTGTACAAATGGCCTGCAGACCTTTACTTGGCTATGCTGTGGAACAGAGATGTTGTTACAGCACAGATGCAGAGAGCTACCCATCTACCTAACACATTTAAAGATGGCGCCCCCAGTGCGGACGCCTGTTACAGCAGCTCCTGCTCACCGCTGAGCTTTTTTTCAATTTCTTTTCATTTAACTTTCTTATTTGGAGTTTTAGTTAGCTAGCTAGCACTTATGTTCTGTTTTGTTTTGTTATGGAGACGAAGACCGCTCTCTTTATAGCGGTCTTACTCCCATTTTGCTATGGATACGATCGTGTGCAGGGACCCGGCGCCCAGCTGTGCCTCCATTGTTTACACCCGGGACCAGCTGTTCGCATCACATCGCGATGCGGGCCGAGGAGAGGCACGACATTCCCGGCGAGCTGCGGAGAAGGAGACGGGGATGTCTCGCCGGAGTGCAGCGCCGACAACAGAGGAGACAGTACAAACCCGTCCTCCTGTCCGTCGTCATGGGGAACGTAAGATCGCTCCCCAACAAGATGGACGAGCTGTCGGCACTGACTCGCCATCAGAGGGAGTACTGGCAGAGCAGCGTGCTTGTGTTTACCGAGACATGGCTGAATGCAGAAGTACCGGACACGATCGCCACGCTGGACGGATTCCAGCTCATCAGGCACGACAGGACAGCGGACAGCGGTAAGAGGAAAGGAGGGGGGGCTGGCTGTGTTTGTGAATGATAGATGGTGTAACTCTGGGCACATCACTATCAAGGAACAGCATTGCTGCAGGGACATTGAGCTGCTGGCTGTTGGTATGAGACAATATTATCTACCCAGGGAGTTTTCTCATGTCATTATGGTAGCAGTGTATGTGCCCCCCGTCTGCGAAGGCTGAGTCTGCTTGTGACATTCTCCACTCTGTTACAAGTGGGCTGCAAACACAGCACCCTCAGGCCCTTCTTCTGATCTCTGGGGACCTCAACCACGCCTGTCCATCCACCACCCTGCCCACCTTCATCCATTATGTTTCCTGCCACACCAGAGACAATAAAACACTGGATTTATTTTATGCCAACACCAAGGAGGCATACCACTCATCCCCCCTGCCCCCCCTGGGAAGAGCTGATCACTACCTGGTTCATCTTCTGCCTGTCTACAGACCTCTGGTGCAGAGAGAACCAGCAACCACCCGCACTGTGAAAAGATGATCTGAGGAGGCCAAGGAGGCCCTGAAAGACTGCTTCGAGACCACTGTGTGGGATGTACTCAGTGATTACCATGGAGAGGACACTGACAGTATGACATCATGCATTACGGACTACATAAACTTCTGTGTGGAAAACACTGTACCCACCAGGACTGTACGCTGCTTCTCCAACATCAAACCCTGGATTACTCCAGAGTTAAAAACTCTCCTGAAGAAGAAGCGGAGAGCTTTTAACTCTGGACATAAGGAGGAGCTGAAGGCCGTGCAGAAGGAGCTACGGAGAAACATCAGGCAGGGAAAGGAAGGATATAAAAAAGAAGATGGAGGAACAGCTGCAGCAGAGCGACGTCAGCGGAGTCTGGAGAGGTCTGAAAACCATCTCAGGACACAAACAACCAGACTCCCAGGCCAGAGGTGACCAGAAGTGGGTGAATGATCTGAATCAGCTCTTCAATAGATTTGATCAGTCTGCCCCTCCACTGGCCCAGACATCACGGCTGCAACCCCCCTTATCCTCACCTTCACCTTAACCCCCACCTACACTCCTGGCACACAGCTTTGACACCTCCCCCACCCCTGCTCCCCCGGACATCCTGCGTGGTACCTGTGCCCAAGACTCCGCACTCCAAGGACTTCAGCAGCTTCAGACTGGTGGCATTAACATTGTACCTCATGAAGACTCTGGAGCGCCTGGTCCTGTCTCGTCTCCGTCCCGCAGTAGGCCCTTCAATGGCCCTCTTTCCCACCTGGAGAAGCCCGGAAGCTCTGTGAGAATCATGTTCTTTGACTTCTCCAGCGCTTTCAACACCATACAGCCTGCACTTCTGAGGGACAAACTGGAGCACATAGGGGTGGCTAATCACCTCACATCCTGGATCCTGGACTACCTCACGGACCGGCCGCAGTATGTCAGGACCCAGGATTGTGTATCGGACTTGGTTGTCTGCAGTACGGGGGCCCCGCAGGGGACGGTGCTGGCACCGTTCCTCTTCACCCTCTACACTGCAGACTTTTCATACCACACCCCCACCTGTCATCTGCAGAAGTTCTCTGACGACTCTGCCATAGTCGGCCTCATCACAGATGGGGACGACAGGGAGTACAGAGAACTGAACCAGGACTTTGTGGACTGGTGCCTGAGGAACCACCTTCAGATCAACGCGGGGAAAACCAAAGAGCTGATGGTGTATTTCCGCAGGCGCAGACTCCTCCCTCCAACACCGGTGAACATCCAGGGAAAGGACATTGAGATGGTGACATCTTATAAGTACCTGGGTGTTCATCTTAACAATAAACTGGACTGGACTAATCACATAACAGCCCTATACAAGAAAGGCCAAAGCAGACTCTACCTGCTGAGGCGGCTCAGGTCTTTTGGAGTGCAGGGGGCGCTCCTGAAGACCTTCTTTGACACTGTGGTGGCATCAGCCATCTTTTACGGAGTAGTCTGCTGGGGCAGCAACGTCTCGGCTGCAGATAGGAAGAGACTGGACAAGCTGATCAAGAAGGCCAGCTCTGTCCTGGGATGCTCTCTGGACTCTGTGCAGGTGGTGGGAGAAAGGAGGATGACAGCCAAGCTGTCATCTCTGAGGACTAATGACCCATCCTCCCATCCTCTGCAGGAGGAGATGAAAGCTCTGGAGAGCTCCTTCAGCGATAGACTGATTCACCCAAAGTGTGTGAAGGAACACTATCGCAGGTCCTTCCTGCCTGCTGCTGTCAGGCTACATAACCAGCACTGCTCACAGTAGACTGCACCATGGACACTTCACTGACACTATAGACACTTTATGGACACCACAGCTGTCTGCTGTTCTGCCCATACAATCACTTGCACTAGATGTGCTCCCTTTATCCACTGGTCATTTTCATTCACTGCTGCTCTCTATTATTATCCACTTCCTATTATTATTATTATTATTATTGTTATTGTTATTGTTATTTATCGCCATCTCTTGTATTTTTGTACTTATTTGTATGCCTAGTTATTTAAGTTTTTTAAGTTTAAATTTGAAATCTTTAATCTGACTCTTTCTCCTTGACTGCTGTAACACTGGAATTTCTCAATTATGGGATTAGAGGTGTATCTTATCTTATCTTAATCTAAGAATATCTGACGTACTCCAGTCATTTTGACAGTGAGAATAAGAAAAATAAGGATAAGGATTTCTTTTAAATTGCATTTGAATGGCAGATTGACATATTACCACCTCATAAAGTAGCTTTAATTTGCCAAATCTCAACTATACAGCTTATGGAACAGAATTCTTTTTAGTTTTATGCAACAGCTACATGGACCTATTTTGTCATGTAGATATGAAGACTAAGGGGCTCAGATCAATTAGCATTGGAGGTGTTTTGTTTTGTTTTTCCCCCCAAACATTAAAGCAAAAAAGAAAAAGAAAAAAAAGTGATGTACTATGTTGCATAGTACATCACTTTTTTTGTACTATGTTGCATAGTACATCACTTTTTTTTCTTTTTCCTTTTTGCTTTAGATCTGGTTGTTTTCCTTTAATTATCAATATGTAGGCTAATGTTACAAAACTGTACAAAACACACCAGTTTCCATGTTTTCATTTCATTATGAATGTCATTTATATTTATTTTAGACTTAAAGCTGCAGTAGGTAGAAAGCCTGAAAACGGTTGATTTTTGAGTCTCATCTGAGTTAGGTTTCGTTCGTGTCCACCTCGAGCCCCTCCTACCAGACGAGCACGCGAGTATTTTATCCTACTTGGTTCTATTGCTCCCGCCACCACGCAGCAGCCTGCCCCATCCCTCCCTCGCGGCCCCGCACATATATCCCCGAGGCTCGGCTCTCCCTCTCCACGCAGCAGCCCTCCCCATCCCTCCCTCGCGGACCCGCACATACTCCCGAGCCTCGGCTCTCCCTCACAGCGCAGCAGCCCACCCCGCACATACCCCGAGGCTCGGCTCTCCCTCTCCGTGGAGAGCCCTTGGGTCCGCAAGGGAGGGATGGCAAGTGCTGAGTTAAGATAAAAATCTAAGGTCTGTAAAATATTCTACAAATATAGACACCTGTAGTGAAATCTATAATGTTGCTCTAATGTTGCTGTGAAATCAATGGAGTATATGTGCTGCTGGGTCTTTGTGGTGATCACATTCGGGTGCTCCTTGATACTTCAAGTGTATTGTGCTTATTCCATCCTGTGAAGGGCACATTGCATAGGTCGAATATGCTCTCAGTTAAAAGAAAAAAAGGCAAACTGTCATGTTTGTTCAAATTATAAAGCTTTTTTAATGACAAAATTCTAACTATTGGAGGTAAAATTCATGACCTCTTGTCCTCACAGAGTACCAATTTGCCTTCATACACAAGTGTAAAGGCCCTGACACACCAAGCCGACCGTCGGCCGTCGACCAAAGTCAGGCCGTCGGTGAGCGTCTGTCGGCTTGGTTTCTGCGGTGTGTCCCGCCCCGCTGGCACTTCGGCATCGGCGGCTTTTCAGGCGATTGAGCATGTTGAATCGGTGGTGGAGCTCGACGGTGAGAGAGATCACTCTGATTGGCTGTTCAGGTTTTATTTCCTCGCCCCTGTAGCGAGTGAATCTGCCTGTTGTGAAACCGGAGCTTACCGGTGCTTCCTCCTCAGGCTCCACAGCATAGACCCGCTGCTGTTTCCCACTTTAACCTGAATAACAAACCGGAGCTAGCTGGAAGCGGCAAGCAGAGCGATAGCCGCAGCATGACCGGAGGGAAGCACAGCCAGTTAGCCTCCACTAGCCTTCAAGCAAGCCCCAACCGGAGCTAGCTGGGAGTGGCTAGCGGAGCATTAGCTGCAGCATGACTGGAGGGAAGCACAGCCAGTTAGCCTCCGCTGGTCTTTGAGCTAGCCCCGGCTCTCGGTTTTGATCCAACCAGAGCACTGGGCCCTGGTTTGTTATTCAGGTTAACGTGGGAAGAAGCAGTGGGTTTATCGGGCAGCTGAGTGAAGTGGATCCTACGGAGGAAACACCAGGACCATCTGAATGTAATAGTCCATGGAGGTGCTGCGGTGCTCAGCTGCACAGATAGAAAACTCCTGGGCTATCAGGATGTACCACTCTCTCACTCAGCTCTCTCTCATGCAGGTGCAGAACGTACGTGCTACTTGGCCATCAGATGTAGTCCGTGTAGTGTGTTCAAATGCAACTGACACAGGGAGATGTGAGGCGACACAGACGACTCAACAGTTGGCTTTCGTCGCCGCTAGTTCTTTGATGTCAGTTTGGTGTGTCCGCACCTTAAGACTTGGTATGTATTTGGATTGCTACTCCCCAACTACTCTTCAACAATTGACCTCAATGATTTCTTAGACCCCGTCCTAATTAGGCTAATTAAGGAAGTCTTACCTTTAGTTAACACTCACATATTAGACATGAACAATATATCTCTATTAACAGGCTATGTACCACAGTCTTTTAAGGTAGCTGTAATTAAACCTCTTCTAAAAAAGCCCACCCTGGATTCAGGGGTGTTAGCCAACTGTAGACCAATATCTAATTTTCCCTTTCTTTCAAAAATCCTTGAAAAAGTAGACGCAGACCAGCTGTGTGACTTTCTCCACAATAATAATTTATTTGAGGAATTTCAGTCAGGATTTAGAGTGCATCATAGCACAGAGACAGCACTTGTAAAAATAACAAATGATCTTCTGATTTCCTCAGACAAAGGACTCGTCTCTGTACTTGTTTTATCAGATCTCAGTGCTGCATTTGACACAACTGACCATCAAATTCTGCTACAGAGACTGGAATATTTAATTGGCCTTAAAGGTTCTGCGCTAAGCTGATTTAAATCTTATTTATCTGATTGATTTCAGTTTGTTCACTTTTATGATGAACCATCTTTACATACTAAAGTTTGTTTTGGAGTTCCACAAGGTTCTGTGCTCGGACCAATTCTATTCACTTTATATATGCTTCCTTTAGGTAACATCATTAGAAATCACTTTGTTAATTTTCCATTGTTATGTGGATGATACACAGTTGTATTTATCGATGGTCTGGGTATCATCGGATAATTCGTAATTCATTCGTAATTCAAAAAACAAAAACAGTAAATCTGTTATTTGATTCAAAACAAAACAACAAGAGTACCCAAGAAAAATGTTTTTGGTGTCAGAATCAAATAACGAAAAACCAATCTACCCAGCCCGTTTTTGGTTTTTGCCGATTCGTTTTACCGTTATTCCTTTTTGGATTGAATATTGAACAGGTCTGCGGACATTCAGCCAATTCATTTCTGCATTTGAAACCAAAAACGGTAGTCACATGGTTTTTTCCTTTTTTCATTTTAAACCAAAAACGAAAAACGAAATCACATGATATATTCCTTTTTTGTTTCCAAAGGAAAAACCAGAAAACCAATTTTGATTTTTGCAAATTCCTTTTTTCATTTCTCATTTGGGACAGACAGTAGCACAGTGGGCAGACAGGAAGCGGAAGTGAAGTGTAAAAACGTCAAAATAAAATCCTAGAGGGTAGAATCATATATATATATATATATATATATATATATATATATATATGATATTTATGGGTAGAATGGCCATTCTTTTAAAAATGTAACACCCAACATTATGCAAGCACATAATCTAATAAAATAAATAAATAGGCCTACATATGCTATGCATATGAAATATATTTTATCCAAAAAATGTGTAATATATTATTTAGTTGCGTAGTGTGAATTAATAGCCTAATTAATTACATATGTGGAAATAGCCTGTGTCGTCCTTTGTTAACCATTTCACATACAGATGTTACTCATTTCAATGCCGCAGCCACAGTGAAGGGGGTGAAATAATTGATCCAGGAGTAGCTGCAGTGCGCAACAACAACCAGCAGATGGCACATGTGAGCAGTTGAGATGCAGCGTCCAACTGAAACTGTTTGAGAATTAGCAGTAGGCTACTGTTATATTTTCTGCCAGACCTGTACAGTATACTAACTCGTTACACAGTCTTAATTTCATAAAGGACATTTATACTATGATATTTCCACAAAGGTCAGTGTTAGGTCCCCTATTATCCTAATGATCTCAGTGTCATGATGTAGAACTGCAAATGTATGTGTGACATATAGGGTATTTATGTGTATCCGCCCGCTAAATTGTGACATTATTTTATGCATATGATATCGATTTTGTATCTTTACAGATACTATACAGATGCCCCCCATTCAATATAAAGCATAACTGATTTGAGTAAAGGGACGAGAGTTGGCAGTTACACCTAGAGTAGCCTAAAGCTACTGAAGACCAGCAAAATGTTTTCATTTATTCTTTCAGGTGGGTAAATGTCACCTAAGCACCTTCAGATTTTATCAGTATTGTACCCTGAATAGATAATTTGTTTATATAGTTTGTATTGTGCTTCATGATATTGTTTGAGGGAACTGTAACGTAAGGTAACTGCATACGAGTGGATGCAACCATTACTAATGCTAGCCTGGTTCCTCAGGGATTTAAGCTGTTATTACTTTCATTTTGACAATCTAACCTGTGACAGCGCATTAGCTAATGTTGTAAGGACTGTAACTGTTGGTAGCAGTTGTTGATTTTGTTAAAATATGTTGAAATGTAATTTTATGGGTTATTGTTTGTCGGACGATTGAGCTGGGACAGTGTACAATTTTTAACATAAAAGATGCACAGCACCAGAATTAGCTCAAAGCTAATTTACATCCGCAGTCCCCCATCAAAACATACAACAGCACAACAACAAACAATAGGCTACAAAGCAAAAAACACACAACACACCGTACAAAATACAAAATTACACACATATACACACATGAGGCGGGAGCATTGTTAGTTCAGTTTTATCTATGGAAGCCCATTTTCACCAGTAATGGAAAAAAATCGCCATTCCTAATCAAAAATGTGAGATAAAAAATCATAATTATGAATGTAGCCTAGTTTTCTAATTAATTTGTGGCATGTTGTCTTGTAAGGTGTGTGGCATCCCAGTGGCTGCAGATGGGACAGAGGATGAGATGATTCACTGTTTCAAGGCAGGACAACTAGTACACTGTGGTGTAGTCAATAGTAAATATTGGTGATTTACAAAAACACCAAAAACTATTTTTACTGTTAAAGTAAAGTTTGTTACTGTAAATAATACAGTACTTTATTTGTAATACTAGAAAAAAAATTTTTTTACTGTAAAGACAAGTTTACATAAATATTTCTGCTGTTTCAATTTAAAAAAAATACAGTATTTGTATTTTCAAATTTGGCTGTGATTTTTTTTTTCTTTTATTAAAAGCCTCCTTCAAACAGTAGCCTGCCCCTATTTGTAGCCTGGTCCCAAATTATTTTTTTTGTTAACTGTGGCCCCGGCTACTATTTGAGGAAATCTGTATGTATGTAACATACAGTCACTGGCCACTTTGTGTACACCTGTCTAATCTAACGCAATCCAGTAGAACGACTATACCATGATTTTTTCCCTGAAGCTTATACATTTTCGGTTATTGTTGACATCGTCTAGAAAGTGGTGATTCTACTTCATTTATTATTGAGGTCATAGTGAATGGTGGTGGTGTACTGGGGTGGCCTCCTAATTTTGTCTAATTGAGGGGGACAAATATTAGGAACACTTTTAAATATATTGCACTCCAGTACACCAACACCACCCACTACGACCTCAGTAATAAAGTAGAATAATCACCTTGCTGACAAAAGCTGAAAAAGTAAAAGCTTTGTAAACGTACAATGTGTGACAGAGCTGTTGTATTGGATTGTATTAGATTGCACAGGTGTACCTAATAAAGTGGCCAGTAAGCCCCACATTTACACCACCAATCCATACTTGCTCTGGGTCTCCCCGCAGCCCCTGGTTGCTCGGCAGCCTCAGCCCCTGAGACCATGCTGATCAAAAGTTATTAAAAGCTTTTCTCTATGTCAAGGGGTGTGGCGGCTATGACGCCGCCCTCGCCACCAAATATGTGGCTTTTTGATGGCTTCAGCGACCTCATATCCTCACGAAATTGATACACAGGTCAAGAATGGCGAGCTCTTACATCTGATAGGGCCTCTATAGTCCCCCTTGAAATTTTCAAGAAACCCTCCCCATAGGAATTTTCTTGGAGTACGAAGATGAAACGTCACACCACGTCAGGGTTAAGTTACTCTGAGTTTTAATAGTGATTCAGTGATGCGTGCTGCTGGCCCCCCGCGGTAGCGCAGGAGAGCGAGGGCCCGGTCACAGCTGCTTGCAGCTTTAATTATTTTTTTTCTTTGTCGAAAAGGATCGCATTTTTCACTGCCTGAACATATCCCAAAACTCACCAAACTTGGAATATAAGTCACACCTGGCGAAAAATGTTATAATCTATTGTCGTCCTGAATTTCCACCACTAGGTGGTGGTATTATTAAGGAAAGTGTGTTTTGGCTCATAACTCCCATATACTTTGTCGCACATTCAAAAACCTCATATCCACACGTTCAGTGAATTGTGCTGAATCTTGTGATATAGGCCACGCCCATTTCCACCTCCCTTTTTTTCCCGCAAATTTGCAAAATTTTTCGAACTCCTCCCAGGCAATTTCACCGATTGGCATGAAACTTTGCACACAGCATCTATAGACCCTCCCAACAAAAAGTTATCAAAAGAATTTTGATATTCCAAACAATACTCAATTTATTAAATAACAACTGCAAATTTTGTTCTAAACAGGAAGTGCTGCATATCTCCACATTGGTGTATCCGAATGACATGAAACTCAGGCTACTACTTCCCCATGAGCTCCTGAGGCTCTGTGCAAAATTTTGAGTGATGACCACAAGGTGGCGCTCTTTAAATTGAAGTATTTTATATCTCCACATCGCTTGGGCGGATTAACACGAAACTTGGTATAATTATTGTCAGTGCCCTCCTGAGGATATCTGATGAAGGACAATAGTTCAGAAAACCTTGAACTATTGGGCATGTATTCAGCTTCTACTTTTTGGAAAAATACATACGTGGGTGGGGTGCCTACCTGTATGCTGGAAATGTAAGTAAGAGATAACGTTTATTTTTCATTTATTACAGCTGACAAGACATCTAGGTGCAGGCCCCCCGATGGCAGCATGCCCCGACGCGCGTGGACTGCGAGGGCCCGTTCATGGCTGCTTGCAGCTTTAATTAGGGCCCGAGCGACGACAAAGTCGTCCGAGGACCCTATTGAAATCTTGCTGTTTATTATTATTATTATTCTTGCGACATTTCATGTCCCAATTTCGGCCCTTTCCCAAATTTGAAAATGCTTCTAACTTTCCACATTCATCCGGCCACATCTGAAATTCGATATTTTTGGGCGGTTGCACATGGTCGGCGCGAAATGCCGAAATAGCGCCCCCTACAAATTTTCAAAATACCCTCCCCATTGGGGTTAGTTTGTCGTAGGCAAACGAAATTTGGTACACACAT
>NC_065517.1:578400-583169 GCF_006386435.1 Epinephelus moara | reverse complement strand
AACAGGAAATGCCCTATTATACATTGACATTGTCAGATTTGCTCGAAACTTCCCATGTGTGATAACGGTCCACCCCTGAACGCACCTGCCCACATCTGGTTACGCTCATGCCGCCCCCTTGTGGAAACAGGAAATGCCCTGTTATACATTGACATTGTCAGATTTGCTCGAAACTTCACATGTGATGACGGTCCACCCCTGAAGGCACCTGGCCACATCTGGTTACGCTCGTAGCGCCACCTGGTGGATGAACAAAACATTGCGTTTTTTCACCCCTGCCAGGTTTTTTCTCCCTTCTCGCTTCGCGCCACAGCCCCCACGTGCCTCAAGCCCCCGCGGTTACATGGGGGAGCGAGGGCCCGATCACAGCTGCTTGCAGCTTTAATTAGGGCCCGAGCACCTAGCGGTGCGAGGACCCTATTGAAATGCAAGGATTTTTTATTATTATTATTATTATTAGGGCCCGAGCACCTAGCGGTGCGAGGACCCTATTGAAATACAAGGATTTTTTTATTATTATTATTATTATTCCTCCAAATGAATTGCCTTTTTGGGAGGCTTAACATACCCGAAAACTCATGAAACTTTGCACACATCTCAGAACTGGTGAAAAATTTGATATTTTAAGGGTCTTGTGCACGGGTCCCAAAAAATGGCTCAGTNGCTTTATTGTGAAAACTGTGAGTTTTCGTCGAAGGGCGTGGCGGCGAACTTTGATGTTTCGCCGTGATGATAAACGTTGCTGTAACTTGACTCCACGTGGGAATATCTTGCCAAAACTTCACACATATGATGACAGGCCAGCCCTGAACACGGAATTTTGAATAACGGCCATAGCGCCACCTACTGGCAACAGAAAGTTACTTGATACATTCTTTGATGTCCCTCTTCTAGCAGGTTAATCAGACCCACCTCAAACTTGCTGACCTAAGTCCTTAGACCTTGATGATACTTAGAAATGAAGCTTTTCAGTTTTCATCAAACACCGTGGCGCCGCCTTGTTCGCCATCAAACACGATGTTGTTTTGAAGGGACAAGGGATGCTTGAAAACTCACCAAACCTGGCATACACATGACAGGTCGCAAGTCCTGTTGTCTGATTTTATTTTTGTGCTTTGATGCACCAAGATGGCTCAACAGCGCCCCCTAGAATATTTCAATTAAGCAGCCCCCAAAGATGGTTTGACCTGCATGTATGAAACTTGGTAGTCACTTGTAACACTCTATTACGTACAAAAAAGCCTCTTGGAGCCAGTAACACTCTATTACGTACAAAAAAGCCTCTTGGAGCCATGCTCCAAACCCAACAGGAAGTCAACCATTTTGAATTTACTTGTGCCACTTTTGTGCATTTTTGCCCATTTCCAGGGCTTGTAAATTAACTTGTCCTACAGATTTAATCAGATTGGCTCCAAACTTGGTGTATGTAATCGTGACTACGTTGTGACCAAAAGTTATCACAGGATTTGCCCAATGTTGAATGGCGCGCCCGCTGCCGAGCGTTGAATCTTGAGGTCTCGCCATGAAAAACAAAATTGCTGTAGCTTTGGCATAAATGGTCCAATCTCCACCAAAGTTCACATGATTCATATTAGTCCCGCCCTGAACACATTTTCATTACCATATTGCCTGATACTCATAGACCCACCTAGTGTCGACAGGAAGTAGGTCTCATCAAACACTTATTTTTCGATTTATCTTAAAGTTACATGCTGTGGTGTATATTTGATATACAAAAACATGATGTATAATTAGTGCGCTCTCCAACTCCCTCTAGTGGAAAGAGGAAGTGATACAAAATGTGAAATATGTCATTCCAGCACTGTATCAAGGATATGCAGAGTCAATCCTGCATGCGATGTCAGCCCCCCCGAGTTGCGTGAAGGTGCGAGGGCCTGTTCATCGCTGCTTGCAGCTTTAATTTGCATTACTATTTGTTTTTTTCCTTCAGATAAATCTGATAATTGTTGCTCGGTCTCTTTACTCATTTATTCAGTAGAGTGTCCACACCTTCTCATTCTACATATACATAGAGGTATACTGGTGGCTTTACAGCCTACATTTTATTGATTTTCTCTGATCCCCACAGTCAATTTGGTCTTTGCGACAGTGTGAGCAACACTGCTGACGCTAGGTGGCGCCAAGCTAAAAAAAAAAAACGAATCCTATCTCTTGCCTCTTTAACCAAGCTTGGCTTTTCTTTTGCCATAAAAAGGGGGTTATAATTTTGTTAAGTTCTTTAAAGAAACTCTTGGGAATTTTTATAGAGAGACACTGAAATAGGTAAATGAACTTAGGCAAAATATTCATTTTGATGGTATTAATTCTGCCTATAAGTGACAGTGGAAGATTCATCCATCTTTGAAAGTCAAGTTTGGTTTCTTCTAACAGCTTTGTATAGTTATATTTAAATATATACCTGTCTGAGTTTCCAATTTGTATACCCAAATATTTGAAACCGTTGTTGCACCATTTCAATGGGTCAGTGAGAACTCCTGTATATTTAGTGGTAAAATCTCGCTTTTAGTGTAATTTAATTTATACCCCGAAACTGCACTGTATCCTTTTAGACATTGTAATAATGGGGGGACTGATGTGTGTGGGTCAGTTATATATAACAGGAGGTCATCCGCATATAAGGAAAGTTTGTGTTCACTTGTACAAAATTTAACTCCGGCTATGGAAGTGTTGGAACGGATAGCGATGGCTAATGGCTCAATCGCAAGTGCAAAGAGCAAGGGTGAGCTTGGGCAGCCTTGCCTGCAGCCTCTGGTTAAGGAGAAAGTGTTAGAAAGAACATCATTTGTTAAAATGTTGGCTTTGGGAGCGTTAAAGAGTGTTTTAACATACTGAATAAATTTCTCTCCAAAGTTCATAGCCTCGAGTGTCCGAAATAGGAAGCTTGGTTCAATCCCGTCAAATGCTTTGTTTGTGTCCATAGATATTATTAGTGTAGGATTGCCATCTTTTTGAGCGGTGCTTAGTATGTGGAGCAGTCGTCGCACATTATCCCCTCCATGCTTGTTTGTGACGAACCCTGTTTGGTCAGCGTGGATTACCTTTGATATAACGTTTTCCAGTCTGCAAGCAATTAGCTTGGATAATATTTTATAATCTGTGTTTAATAGACTAAGGGGTCTGTATGAGTCACATTTCTGTTTGTCCTTGCCTGGTTTTGGGAGCAGTGTTATTGTTGTGATTTCCAATGAATCTGGTAATTTTTGATTTTCTAAAGCTTCTTTAATCATGTTTGTGAGGGGGGTTAATAGTTTCTTTGAAAATGCCTTATAATACTCGATAGGAAAGCCATCTGGGCCGGGTGTCTTGTTATTTTGTAGAGAATTAATAGCTTGGAATACCTCCATCTCTGATATATCTGCATCAAGTAGTTTCCTATCATCATCTTGTAATTTGGGAAGAGTTATTCCATCCATAAACCTTCTTGCTTATTATCACCATCTTGTCCAGTTTTATATATATCTTGAATATATCTAAAATTGTTTGAATTCTGCGTTTATGGTTGCTGTGTCGTCGAGGTGACTGCCATCTTCTGTTAATATTGAATGTATAAATTTATCAGATGTTTCCTTCTTAATTTGCCAGGCCAAGAGTTTGTTTGTTTTGTTCCCAAACTCGTAGTAGTGGTACCTAGTCCTAGCTATAGCCGTTTCCTCTTTGTTGGTGCACAGATTATTATACAGTATCTTTGTTTTAGTTAGAGCGTTAAGATGTTCTTCCTTTTTGGTGGCAATGTAATCCTGCTCCAATTTTTTAATATCGCTTTCCAATTTAGTTAGTGGGCGGCACGGTGCTGTGGTGGTTAGCACTCTCGCCTCACAGCAAGAGGGTTGCCAGTTTGATCCCGGGCGTGGGAGCCCTTCTGTGTGGAGTTTGCATGTTCTCCCCGTGTCAGCGTGGGTTCTCTCCGGGCACTCCGGCTTCCTCCCACAGTCCAAAGACATGCAGATTGGGGACTAGGTTAATTGGTGACTCTAAATTGTCCGTAGGTGTGAATGTGAGCGTGAATGGTTGTTTGTCTCTATGTGTCAGCCCTGCGATAGTCTGGCGACCTGTCCAGGGTGTACCCTGCCTCTCGCCCGATGTAGCTGGGATAGGCTCCAGCCCCCCCGCGACCCTCAAGAGGATGAAGCGGTTAGAAGATGAATGAATGAATGAATTTAGTTAGTGTTTCTCTAATTTTTTTAACCTTATGAGCACTATATGATAAGACATGTCCTCTCATATATGCTTTAAGAGCTTCCCAAATATTGGCATGTGAGGAAGAATTTGAATTGGCTTCAAGAAATATTTCTATATTAGTGGTCATATATGAAATAAATTCAGGTACTTTTAACATGTAATTTTTAAATCTCCACCTGCGGGTTGTGGGCTGTGATGTATTAATCATCCAGGTGAGCATAATGGGATTGTGATCTGAGACGGTAGCAGCTAAATAAGAGCATTCTTTTACTGCGGACATCATTTCTTGTGGCATCAGGAACATGTCAATTCTGGAGTGTGTCTTATGCACTTCCGAAAATAAAGAAAAATCCCTCTGGTTTGGATGGTTTTCGCCATATGTCAATTAAACCTGTCTTTCATACCTTGTTTTAGTGTTGTAGCTGCTTTTGATGGTGAAGTTGTTTTGGGTGATGATCGATCCAATAAAGGATTTAAGACCAGGTTAAAGTCTCTTCCCAGAATACACTGACCCCCTATTGTAGCCAGTTTCATAATCAGATTGTTGAAAAATAATGGGTCGTCATAGT
>NC_065517.1:575449-577900 GCF_006386435.1 Epinephelus moara | reverse complement strand
ACATGTATCATACCGAGACGCACAAAAAAGTCTCCTGATGTCATGGTAAAATCCCAACAGGAAGTCGGCCATTTTGTTTTGAATTTTTTCTTTAAGGCGGTTTCCACAACTAACATTTGAACGAACTTGTCCTAGGGATTTTGTCCTATCGACTTCAAAGTTGGTACAGATCATCCTGAGCACATGCTGATCAAAAGTTATTAAAAGCTTTTCTCTATGCCGCTAGGGCGTGACAAATTTTGGCGACTTTTCGTTTTCTCACCATCGAATTTCGAGTGGCTCTCCCACCAACATACTTGATCTCAGCAGCTTCAAACTTGCTGGACATGATGATGGCTCCGCCCCGAACGCCCCGATATGTTAATATCCCACCTTACTCATAGAGCCCCCCCGGTGGTGACAGGAAGTGACCAGTTTTTACTTTAACATGTACTAATGCCACAAATTTGACCTTTTTACTTTAACATGTACTAATGCCACAAATTTGACCGCATAAACTTCATTCCACTTCTAATGCATGCAGAACAAGTTGGTGAAGCTACCTTATGAACGCTGTGAGGCTACGTCTAATGGTGTCCATGTGGCGGCGTGGCGACTATTGATCCCTCGCCACTAAATACGTTTGGCATTTTGATGGCTTCAGTGACCTCATCTCCTCATGAAAATGGATACACAGGTCAAGAATGGCGAGCTCTTACATCTGATAGGGGCGTCGCCCATGGGCGGGACAAAATGCCTCTATAGCGCCCCCTTGAAATTTTCAAAAAACCCTCCCCATAGGTTTTTTTTTTGGAGTTGGAACATGAAAATTGGTACACATATGTATGTTGTCCAGACGCACATAAAAGTCTCTGGCACCAATGGTCTACTCCAAACAGGAAGTCGGCCATTTTGGTTTTGACTTGTCATTTTGGCGTGTTTTCCACATGTTGTATTTTAACGAACTAGTCCTAGGGATTTCATCCAATCGACTTCAAATTTTTTACAGATCATCCAGAGACCATGCTGATCAAAAGTTGTACTCTGCATGTCTTTAGGTCAAAGGGCATGGCTGCTATGGCGCTGCCATTTTTGATCCATCGACATGCATATTCAATCAGCTCTCTCTCCCACATAATTCATCCAAACTGCTTCAAAATTTCTGTACATGATAAGAGCCCCGCCCTCAACGCCTCCATATGCTCGTAGGCAATCTTGCTCATGCCGCCCCCTTGTGGAAACAGGAAATGCCCTATTATACATTGACATTGTCCGATTTGCTTGAAACTTCATGTGTGATGACGGTCCACCCCTGAACGCACCTGCCCACATCTGGTTACACTCGTAACGCCACCTGGTGGATGAACGTTTTTTTGCTCCTGCCAGGTCTTTTCTCCCTTCTCGCTTCGCGCCACAGCCCCCGCATGTCTCAGGTCCCTGCGGTTGCATGGGAGAGCAAGGGCCCGATCACAGCTGCTTGCAGCTTTAATTAGGGCCCGAGCAGGAGACCTGCGAGGTCCCTATTGTTTTTCTCCCGATTATTAGGAACCGAGCCTAGAGGCCAAAGGCGAGGACCCTATTGTTTTTGGTGCGTTTATTCTTTCTTTCTCCCGCCACCTCTTTGAACTGGAATTTGACCCCCTAAACATGCTCAAAAACTCACCAAAATTGGCACGCACATCAGAACCGGTGAAAAATTTAAATCATGAAATTAACCCCTAAAGTGCCAAAATGGGCTCTCTAGCGCCACCTAGGCACACAAAAATGGCTGCTACGGCCCGTTGGAACGTCGTAGAAACATGAAACCAAAACTGCCTGTTCGTCTCATGAAGACCTAAAAATCACGCGCTGACACCCTTGACCTAAATCCAACAGGAAGTGAGCTATTTGCCCTTTCAAAGTAAGATTTTGCCTTAAAACTGCCTTTCCTAAAAAATCTTCTTGTCATACACCGTTTATCCTATCGGCTTCAAACTTGCACAGATGACAGATCAACTCCTTCTAATCAGATCTTATTTATAACTTTTTCATTACTCGATTAGTTTGGATTTTATGGCCTCCTAAAGGTGAGATGTCAGGAAAAACGTCCTGACGATCTTCGAAAGCTGTCCCATAGGAAATGAATGGCAGCAGGGGGGAGAAAGAGACCAATCTTTGGGCTTTTTCTAGCCTTTACAGCGTCTCCATACTTTGTGCTACAGACTCCATTCCAACTCTTAAATGTTGCCACAGGTCTCATCTACTCACTCATGTTTTCATCTTTTTCATATCTTTTACTGTTTTTAATCTGTGCCTCTCAAAGTACCATGAGCAAAAGTGGAGAAATTGTCGGTTTATAATGGGTGTGCATTGCACGGAATGCTGTGAGCTAGAGTGGAGAGGCTCTAAAAATCGTCTGAAACTTTTGTCTTTAACTCGCTGCCATGGCCACAATTTTCACTGCACAGACACAATTTATACCACAAAACGTAG
>NC_065517.1:568435-572802 GCF_006386435.1 Epinephelus moara | reverse complement strand
TGAGGCAAATTGTGATTTGTGATATTGGGCTTTATAAATAAAATTGAATTGAAAATTGAATTGAGTGTTCACGATAACCAGATGAGCAGATAACGTCAACTAGGGAAAATAAAATGAAAACACCACAGTTATAGCCTGTTAGCTAACATGAGCTAAACCGCTAAAGTAGCTAACAGCTAACGAAAGATTAACTGGTGGGGAGCTGTGCTAAGCTATATACACCCAGTCGTGCTTCGCCACTCACCAGGAACCTCTTTTAACGGTCACAGAAGAAACAACAAAGCTATTTTCTGACAATTTATTCCAGTAGAGCTTACCTGAAACCAACTGCGATGAGATGCTGTGTCCTGCTCAGTTCCAAACAAACACCGCGGAGATGAAATTCCGCCTTCAGTGGCGACTTCCGTATGTGGGCAGACATTCTATGGCACTGAGCCGACCCAAAGCCAACGTAACAGAGACGTTTGATGAGCTGGGACAAAAGAGTATTAAATTTAAAGATATCCGCCCATGCGGCCGACACTTGTCAGACGTTATAAATTCAGGGCCGATGTGTAGTCCTCAGGCCGACGTCGGCCAGATGTATGTGTGCTATCTGGGTAGGCAGTGGCCATATTGGATTTCATACATCTCAGTAAAACAATATTTTAACATATTTACACAGTAGATTTATTTTGTTTTGTGTTGTATTTGTCGTCTCATCCTCAAAATAAAGGAACAGGAATGAGATGGGAGTACATTAACTCCTTTAATTTGCATATTGTGACGTCACTAGGCGGCGGCCATATTGGACTTAATAAATCTCAGTAAAACAACATTTTGTACATATTTACATAGTACATTTCTTTTGTTTTGTGTTGATTTTGTCATCTCATCCTCAAAATAAAGGAACAGGAATCAGATGGGAGTAAATTGACTCATCTAATTTGCATACTGTGACATCACTTATACATACCTACAGCTACAGAAAGCATTCAAACATCAAACCGTTCAGCTCTGTAAGGATTTTCTGGTGTTTGTGGCAATATGTTTGATATTTCTAAATAATTCACAATGACGACATATGCTGGGGGCTGAAATGGGCGCGAGTGCGAGGTCCCGCCAAACGCTGCTTGCAGCTTTAATTATTATTATTATTCTTACGAACATTTAATCCCCAATTTGGCCCCTTTCCCAAATTCAAAAACTCACCAAATTTGGCACACACATTTGGTCTGGCGAAAAATTTTAGAATCTATTGTCGTCCTGAATTTCCACTACTAGGTGGCGCTATAATCAAGGAGTTTATAATCAAGTGCATTTTGGCTCATAACTCCCATATACTTTGTGGCACATTCAAAAACCTTGTATGCATGCGTTCAGTGAATTGTGCTGAATCTCGTGATATAGGCCACGTCCATTTCCACCCACCGTTTTTTTTCCGCAAATTTGCAAAATGTTGGAAACCTACGTTTTCGAACTCCTCCTAGGCAATTTCACCGATTTGTACGAAACTTTTCACACATCATCTGTGGACTCTTCTGACAAAAAGTTATTAAAAGAATTTTGATATTCCAAAGAATACTCAAGTTATTAAATAGCAGCTTCCTGCAGATTTGGTACAAAACAGAAAGTGTTGCATATCTCCACATTGGTGTGTTCGAATGACATGAAACTCAGTTTACTACTTCCGCATGAGCCCCTGAGGCTCTGTGCAAAATGTCAGGCGATGACCACAAGATGACACTCTTTAAATTGAAGTATTTTATATCTCCATATCGGTTGCTCAGATTAACATGAAACTTAGAACAATTATTGTCAATGCCCTCCTGAGGATATCTGAAAAAGAAGTTACCAATCTGCCACTAGGTGGCGCTGTGGTGGCAGTCTAACTTAATATTTGGCACTGTGCCAACACCATAACACTTATGGAAATGAAATTGATAGGGGTAGTAAAGACTGGCCCCTGTAAGTCACACACCAAAAATGACCAGCAGGTGGCACTATTTTCAATGCAAAAGCATTTTTGTCCCACAACTCCCACATAACATGTCGCACGTTTTGAAACTTTATATCTCAGTGTTCCCTGAATTCAGCTGAATTGTGTGATGTAAGGCACGCCCACTTTTGCATTAAATTTCCATTTGCAAAATTGCGAACAATGAGAAACCTACTTTTTCGAACTCCTCCTAGGCGATTTGACTGATTTGCACCAAACTTTGCATGAAGCATCTGTGGACCCTCCTGACAAAAAGTTATTAAAAGAATTTTGTTTGTCCAAAAAAACGCCCAAAATATAAAACAACAAATTCCTGCATATCGTTTTCAAAACAGACAGTCTTTCATATCTTGAGCAAATACAGTCGGATTACCACAACACTTTCACTAATTGTGTTCCATGGCCCAATGAGGGTTCGTGCAAAATTCGGTGCAAATTGGCCAATAGGTGGCGCTCTGGTGGCAGTCGAATTAGTGTGAATGGAAGTAAATTGGAAAATCTTCAAATCCTCTTCAAAACTCATCAACTTTCAACCTCTTCTTGTCCCTCATACTTTGAGCTAGAGACACCATGTCAACTTCTAAAGAGTCAGAAGACCTTGAACGCATCTACTGTACATAATCTATCTATCTTTATCTTTATTTCGGCCATGACCAATATTCTTTTGTTTATCAACGCTGGTAGATAACGATCTTGCCACCAGGTGATCTTTGGCTGCTCCTGACGCTACCGTCATAAAAACAAGAGACCGCACATGCGCACTCTCAGCTGATTGTGAAGATGGCGACAAGACGCAACTTCAGTGTTCATTTAAAACTAGACGTTTTGAAATGTTCCAAACAAATGTCGGGGGAATACACCGCGGGGCATATGACGCCTGGTATGCAGAGGACAGCAACAACATCTTCACAAAAGGAGGGAACATGAGAGCAACTGACAAACGCAAGATAACGGCTTACCGTCTCCAGGTCCAGTAATTTCCTCTTTCGTTGGTGTCATGACTGCCCAGTACCTGGACAACCGAGCCGTGGCGGAACACAGGTATGTGGTGTGTCAGAGGAGAAACGAGCCATTAACATTTCTCTTTGTGTTAGGTAACGTTAACGGCGTTAGGCTGAGCAAACGTCCTCTTTTGCCCGGACATGTCCACTTTTCACGTCCCATCCGGGGCCTCCAGGTTTTTTTTATAAACTGATAATGTCCAGTTTTCCGTGTGTTTGTGTGTGTGTGTGTTAGAGTGCGGCACAGCCGCATATTTCTGTTCGAACCCGAACCGAGCCCGACATTATTTATAACCAAAGCACTGAGTTTGTTCCACACAGTTGTTACGGCTGAATTATTAATAAATGGTTGTGTGTTGACGTTCACCACGCTATCCCGACGTGCTTTAGGTAACTTATAATTTGTGGTTTAGTAGCCTTATAAGCGTTCAGCCTCTTATGTGTGTATAGCGCATCTCACTCGGTTAGCACTCGACTAACTCCCAGGAGCATTCTCGGTGGTCGATGTTAGCCGAGACATGCTGGTGGTTGAACACTCGTTGAGCTAATGTGGACTAATGTTTGACTCCGTAGTCTGTTGTAGAGCATTGTGTTGTGTTTCGTGCACGTGCAGGTGTACGGGGGTTGCCGTGTGTTTGTATATCCGTTATTGTTCAATAAACATGCATTTTATCTCGGGATGTCTTGAAATTTTCTTCACCCCTTCTACGTCCTGCAATGAATGAGTGCACCGGCTTTCTACTGCATCACAGCGCCACGTTAGCGGATGGGAGGTGTATTGCACATTGGTAGTAAGTGTGAAATCTGTGATTATGCAGTTAGTACATTACATGTTTGATTTGAACGTTTATGGAGACGTGAATCGGTCGAGACCGGGAACCCCCAAACGAAAAACGGGGTTCGTTTTCAAGACGTTCATGCAATGAACGTATTAGTCCAAGGCTAGTGCAGTATGTAAATACAGGCCGAGTCTTCACATGTCCGCGCTGCCGTCTCGAGACTGCTTCGCGCATGCTCCCAGAGCGCTGGGCTTTCTGGGAGATGTAGTCAATGTGGTTGCTTTGGGTCTTCTGTGTTGTGTTTGACATTGTTAAATATGTAAATAATGTGTAGATAGATTCATGTTATATGTATGGCAACAGTCTTGTTTAGAATGATAGCTGATGGAGAAAATATTAACCAGCTTAAAGACTTATGTTCTATTTATTGTGTGGCAAGTGGAAACAGCTGGCATATGACGCCCGCTTAGGGTGCGTAACCATCTTTAGCTATGGAAGCCCATTTTCGCCAGTAATGGAAAAAAAGAAATTGCTATTCCTAATCAGAATTGTGAGATAAAAAGTCATTATTACGAATGTAGCCTAGTTTTAAAATTAATTTGTGGCATG
>NC_065517.1:557679-568160 GCF_006386435.1 Epinephelus moara | reverse complement strand
TCCAGTACACCAACACCACCCACTACAACCTCAATAATAAAGTAGAATAATCACCTTTCTGACAAAAGCTGAAAAAGTAAAATCTTTGTAAACGTAGAATGTGTGGCAGAGCTGTGGTATTGACTTGTATTAGATTGCACAAGTGTACCTAATAAAGTGGCCAGTAAGCCCCACATTTACACCACCAATCCATGCCTGCTCTGGGTCTCCCCGCAGCCCCTGGTTGCTCAACAGCCTCAGCCCCTGAGACCATGCTGATTCAATTTCAATTCCCCTTATGTATGTTAATGGAATGGCCAAAATATTAGGAACACTTGTCAATATAATGCACTCCAGTACACCAGCACCATCCACCACAACTTCAGTAATAAACAAAGTTGAATTATCACCTTTATGACAATGTCAAAAACTGAACATGTAGAAGCTTCATAAAAGTAGAATTTATGGCAGAGCTGTTGTACTGGAAATAAATATTGCATTAGATTGTGCAGGTGTCCCAATACTAAATAGTGTATATTGGATGCAGTGTATACTGTGCAATACTGCCTGTTCTTTCTTTGATGCCAGTCATGCTGATGTTAAATTTATGGCTGCCCCATAAAAGATTGGGCGATTCAGTCCACAATTGTAGTGGACTTACTTTGACAATCCTTGTTTGTTGAACTGTTTGTTATTAGAAAAATAAACGGTTTAATTGTATTGTAATTTAGTTGTGTGATATGTCATAAATATATATTAAATGCATAGAGTATTGGTTAAATGTATTTGATAACATTTATCAAAAGAAAATTGGCAAAAATTACATAATTTTAGTGAGTAATATAACTTAATGCAACCAAGTAAATTAAAATGTCAAGCACAAGAAAATAATTAAAATCTACTTATTTACTTCATAACAGTAAATACTACAGATATATAAAATGTACTTAAAATTTTGAGGAAAATGATGTTCCTGCCTACGAAAAAAACAAGTAGGCTTTACTTAATTTGTTTAATAAATATAACTTAAAACTTGGATGTAATTAAGTAACATTTACTTAATATCTTTACAAGCGTTATGTTTTGTGGTAAGTAAAATTTACTTGATACTGGCAAGTGAGTGTTACTTGATATCACAGCATTAAATTTTACTTAAAGCATTTGCGGGCAAATACTTACAATAGATTTTTTAAGTAAATCTTATGAGTTATTTTTTTCAATGCATGATCTCCAAGACTGAACTCCCCCTTTGATGTATATCTTGAACCAGTTTAATACACAGTCAGAAAGACCCACCAACTTTTCTAGATGGTTGATTCAGATATCATGGTCAATCGTATCAAATGCTGCGTTTAGGACTAAGAAAACAAGAATCGAGACCTTACTTTAATCAGAATTTAGTCTGAGGTCACTCATTATTTTAATGAGCACAGTTTCAGTGCTGTGGTGTGTTCTAAAGCCTGATTGAAGTTCCTCCAGGATACTACTCTCTTTAGGAAAAAAGTTTATTTGCAATAAGGCCCTGTCTAAACGTATCCAGATATTTTTGTAAACAAATTTTTCCCCTCGATTAACAACAGATCTCTGTCTGCACTAAGACACAAAAAATGAATCAGTGTTCACACAGACAGCGTTGTTGCTGCAGCACTGTTGTAGAACACACATTTTCACTGCCTGCTTTTGCTGAAATAGTGTGCCGAGAATCCTTTTTTATAGATGTTCTGCAGCTCAGCAGCACCCGAGTTGTACCTAAGCAGCGCTGCTCAGGAGGGCAGCGTGACCCGGTGCCGGGGGTTAGTTGTCTATCTGCTAAGTGTACAGAATAGCATTACCTTTTTCAAAAAACCTACGGGAGATCTCATCACCGCTGATTCCTGTTCAATTAACAGATGCAGAGGCTCACTTTATCATACAAGTGAAGTGATGCTCTGGTTTCCCTCCACTCAGGTGGAGCAAAAACACTGGGTGCAGCAGATGTCTCCATAAATTGGTCATTAGACCAAGCAGTGTTTACAAAACGTTAGTCCACCAGTAGTCCGCCATTGGTGGTGGTGTTCAGCATTTGCTCATTCCACAAAGCAACAATAGGCATGCACGACTTTAGAAGATTACATAATTGTTTTCCAAATGTTCTGTTTTACATGTCCACACAAATGAGGAGTAAACAGTTTTGACATGTCTTCACCTTAGTGGGTGTCTTAAAAAATATCTGTTTGAGGTACCTAAAACTCTGTTTGCATGTGGACGAGAGACCCAAACATAGAGGAAAGTAGCCTATCCACTTCCAGAAATATCTGGATACTTATAGACAGGGCCTAAAACAATAATTTCAAGTATCTTACTCATGAATGGGAGGTTGGCTATAGGTCTATAACTGGTCAGTGCATTTCCATCTAGGTTAGGTTTCTTAAGTATGGGTTTTACAACTACTACAGCTGTTTTGAAGGCATCTGGGAAGATGCTTGTTTGAAGAGATGTATTTATAATCATCAGGACTTGACTTGAAATATTGAACACCTGCTGAAAAAATACTGCAGGTACATGGTTAATACACTGGGTGGAGAAGAGAAGAGCAGCTGTGTAATATATGCAGTGTAGGATGTGTGAAACAAAGAGGAAAAACACATTCAAACTTGATATATGTGCACATGTGCATTGTTGCACCTTTCTTTGCATTTTATTCAAGCCTTTACAGAACACAACATGTCTGAAATACAGTGCTGTATGTTTTAATAGAAACAGGTGACAGTGTGCTAGAAACAGGAGACAGTGTGCTACATGAGATACTTAGATGATAATACCTCAGTGGAATAATATAAAATAGTCAACACACATTTGTTGCACAGTCCTATCACCAACTGTGACGTGTCGAGACAAAACACACAAAAGTGCCACATTTATGTGACTTTTCTTTTTCTATTGCAGTAGTGTGTGTGATACAACAGATGTTGTTGTCTGCTGTGTCACAGTCGGTGAAGAAAACAGTTTGTGATTATTACAGGTTGTTAAAAAGCTATTTTTGAAGCAGATATGTAATAGGTTTGAAATTAAGTCCACAATTTACATCTACAGATACCAATTCACATCAGGAAAGTGCAGGACATTGCAGAGCTAAAATGAATTCATCCTTTACATCTTAAATTTCAATATAACAACTTTGACCATTCCATTAGTTTTTATTGTCTCTCTTGGATGACATACACTTTTAGTAATGAGTGGACCTTATGATTATAGAATCATACTACATTAAACAGCAAATCCAGCTGCACATTTGAACAAAGTGAAACAGTTTATTCTATTTTTGTGTCATTGTGTTAGTGGTTAATGGTATTGTACAGTAATTGACAAAATCACACAGATGTGATGCACAAAGTCAAAACCATAAACAAAAGTAACTACATGTGCAAGCAAAGATGAAACAGAAACATAATTTATATAATAGATTCTGAAAAGAGCATTTATGTGCAACACGTGTTTGGCACAACCAAACAACTAACAAGCGATACCTGAGATTCAGTTTGATGCCTAACAAGGACATTATTGTGGTCTCCATCACCTAACAACAGGCCAGGCCGCTTCACTCTAAGTCCAGGATTTCAAATATGTCTTCTTTAAGGCTAAAATTCATGCTTATGATGATTAATAATGATACCTTTTAAAGATGTTACATAAGAACTCAGAGCAAACGCACCCCAGCCTGTGTTACTAAGTTTTTCTATGTGCATAAACATTAGTTATATTCGTCCTGATTCAAGATATACAGTACAGTGTGCTGTGTTACACTTCAGTTTCCTTTTTGCTTCAACCTCGTACAGACGCATCACATGACATCATTTGACTTATCAAAATAGGTAGCAGCAAACCAAACAATATTCTTACAAAAATATTTTTATCAATTAGCGCATCAATGATTACTGACAAAGCATTTAGATACAAGCAACAAGTAAAAGCTGACGAGAGATATTGGGACGATGCAGACAGTGCAGAACTAAAGCAATACTGATTTGGTGCAGCAGTGTCTTACACTTAGTGGATTTTGTGCAGAAAGTATGGGAGCTATAAGGACTGGATCTAACGGGAGACATGCTGAGTAGCTTGACTTAGCAGACCTTTTTCAGTGGCCAAAATAACATGAACACCTGTTCTATAAATTGCAATGTATTACAATAAAATAACCCTACAATAAATGCTTTTTTTTTTTTTAACTTTTGTGAAAATTGTTTTGATGGTGAAATGCTGCTGTTATGTAATATTATTAAAACTCTATAATAGAAGCTATAACATTTAACCTGCTCTAATCCCACCTCATCATATATCTCTGCTGGCTCAGCACCATTCATGTCTACATATTACACACTAGATATCCTCCTCCATTTGTTGTTGATGTCCCAAGATGGCATGTCAATTTACACCATGAAACATGAGTACATGGTTAGGTTTAGAAAAAAACATCATGGTTTGGCTCAACATTCATACAGTAAGCAAACACTGGGCTCCCAAGTAGAAAACAGGGTTTCGTTGGACCCATCCACCAGCCCTCCCACCCACCCTATAGGGACTTTACAACTCTGTACATTATGTCAGTACCGGCAGGGATTCAAACTAATGCCACCCAGCACCATATCATACCACCGTGAAAGATGCTGTACAGCTGCGTCAGTGACTGACGCCACTTTTTTTTCCATCATACTGCCACAACAGATGTCTTTTGGCATTGTTGTCACTGTTAATTTTGACAGCTATTTTAGATTTAGTCCTTCATAGTCGTAGTTTAGTTTTAGTTGACGAAGATTCTGAACATTTTAGTCAACTAAAATTCATGACATTTTCGTCAACTTTTAGTCTAAATGTTTCTATACGTTATTTTCAATAATTAATGTATCAGAAATTAGAATCAAGGTGACAGGTTATATAAAAATTTCATTTAGACAATTTTTTTGTACAACTACAAATAACTTCACAAATAACTACAAACTACACATAATTTCTCCAGCAGTGTTTGATAGGTTTAAGGGTGAATTATGAGCACACACTTCTGATCATCATTTCAAAAGCTCAACATCTCTCTGTAATACTGTCATAAACTTTGACACCACAAATAATTAATCTGAGACAACAAGGATTTATACCCGGGTTCACTGTAAACTCTGACTTATCCATCTCACTGTTAAGAAGCAGAAAAATAAATAAATTAAAGCCTGAATTCTTTTTTAATGAGCAACATGTTAGTCTGGAGGTTTAAACTTGTGCCCTCTTACAGAGTTGGTGATCAATACTAAACCTTCATCTCTGTCGGAGAAAACTGATCTGAGGTCAGATTGTTTACTTTTGGCTGACCAAACGTCCTCTTTTGCCCGGACATGTCCACTTTTCACGTCCCGTCCGGGGCGTCCGGGGCATCCGGGGTTTTTTTTATAAACTGATGATAATGTCCGGTTTTCCATGTGTTTGTGTGTGTGTGTTAGAGTGTGGCACTGGCTGCATATTTCTGTCCAAACCCGAACCGAGCCCGACATTATTTAATGACCAAAGCACTGAGTTTGTGTCACACAGTTGTTACGGTTACAGGTTATTTAACAGGCCGGGCGTGCGCCGTGGGTGCTCAGCAAAGAGGGAGACCTCTGTGTTTGAGACGGGAGCGGGAGGCGGGAGGTCCGACGCTTCCAGCGAGAGGAGAGGGAGAAATAAAACAAAATAAGATAAAATAGGAAAAACCTGTCTCCCTCTTTTATTTTATTTTCAGCGTTTAATCAAGGCGGAGGCGGGCGACTGGAGGTCCGAGGCTTCCAGCGAGGGGGGAGGTAGAAACAAACAGCCAATGTGTGTCTGTGTGTGTTATGTTCAGGTGTTGTCACGTAAATAACAGTGCCCAAGCAATAAACAGGACAGACAATAGAATTTTATTTATTTTTACACTACATTTTCACTGAAAGCTGACCGAATCCAACCCGAGCCCAAATACAATTTATAGCTACATTTTTGACCAAACCCACCCGTCAGGTACCGTCGGGCACGGATCGCCACACTCTAGTGTGTGTATGCGTCCCCTACTGGGGCCTATCTGAATTTCTGTCTTTGAGAGATATTATTTTGCAATATAACTGAATTTTCTATCCATACATATAGATTTTAAATATATTAAAATTATAAGGCATCTTTGAGTAAACTGCGAGTATCATTTAAATAGGCTATGTCGTGGCCGGGCCGAGTGTCCTCTTTTTTGGAAATCAAAATATGGTCACCCTAGTTTACTTATAGCATAGCTACACATGCGGATAACTGAGCATCCAACCTGCCTGTCAAACAGCATCAAACCATAAACCTTCTCCAGTCTGGACTGAGTGGAGTCCTGCAGGGATCAACAGATGTGAAGTCCAGCGGCTGGTGGCGGCCTTCTCCACTGTCATTAAGGGGCTAACAAGTGGAGCTAACTGCTAACAGCCACCACTGCAACAAACTCCACAAATCCATTCAGCAGCTCCACCATCCACAGTCAGTCAGACACACATGGCTGATTATTTACTGCTAAATTACAGTACAGCTCACAACTCGCACCTACGGTTGACGCTGCTCTGCTCTGAGTGTTTTTTGCAGGCTAGCAAAACATCCTGGTGCAGACTATTTACTTTAGTTTACCAGCCTGACGGTCATGCCGCATTTAAAGATAATTGCAAGCACTGTCGTTCTCAGTTCTCAATGTCTTATAGTCCACTACTAACATTGTCATCACGTCTTGTCTCGTCAATGAAAATGGACATAGATCTCGTCTTATTTTTTATTATCAAGATCTTTTTTTAGCTTGTCATCTTTTTGTTTTCATCATAGAAGACAGGTTTTTGACAAAAAAAGTTTGTCAGAATTTCCATCAACAAATTAACACTGGTCACTGTATGATGGGGAAATTACCGACAAAGCGGGGGTATTTTAATGACTTTGGAATAAGAAGGGTTTGGCAGGGCAAATTTGGAGTGGATTGACAGTCTTCAGACCTTTAGGCCTTTCTTAAAAACAAGGCCATGACACGTTTGGACAATATATTTTCAAAACTGAATTTTCCTAAACGGAAAACACAGACTAAAGCACACAGATGATCTACTTTGACCACAGAAAGTACAACATTACCATTTTTTTTTTTAAAGTATTGACACAGACATTATTTTTTATCTGAGCCCCTTTGTCCTCTGCAAGAACTTGCAATGTGGATTTTGCATATTATGTAAAATTGCTATAAATCTGTCTTGGTGAAAATGGAGAATGAATTAACATGTAAGACTGTTTCAAAAAGCCAATTTGGGAATATTTTTGGACTCATTCCAAATCCCAAAATGTGACCAACATGTGTCTTGTGGACTCTACCACATTAACACTTTCCAAAAAAGAAACTTTTTGGTTAAGCTTTGCTGTGAGTCAAATTAAACTCCCAAGTTTCCAATAGGTATAATGAGATGTGGCTAAAGAAGAAGCAGGCCTGTGTATAACAATACAAACTACACAACACAATCAGTCACTTCTGAGGGGACAATGTACGAGCCCAGTTGATGAATTTAGACTTGCAGGAAAAATGGCAAGGTTGCTGGAAAATCCACAAGGTGTCTGACTTACTTCAGTTGCAGTCATAATAGAGGCCAGTCAGGTGTTTAAGACAGTAGGACATGTCCCAACACTCAGGCATAAGCACCTGCAAAGTGGTAAGTGCTGACACATGGAAGGAAACAAAAGAGGCTCAATGTGGCATGTTTACAAAAGGCTCAGCAAGACAGTGACCCACCAGTTTTAGCAGCAAAGGGAGCATTACCTTACCAGAAAATTTGACATATTGTGCGGTCACTGTTTGAAAGATTTTGATGCTGGTTGTCATGCATGTTGCTTTTAATCACAGCTGGGGAAAGTGTTATAACTGAGGTTTCATCAGCAACTTGTTCAATCTAAAGGACCAGTGTGTAGGATTTAGGCATCTTTAACAGGAGCTATCCACAGAGACAACCTCCTCTCCAAAACAAACAGACTAAATGATTGAAACTGGTAGAAACTCTGAAAAAAGCTGTTTCATGTTACAAATCAGTGTCTCCAATGCTGCTCGTCGCAGAGGGGCTGCAAACTAAGGTGGCCAACATGGCGAACACAGCTCATGTTGTTGTAAGCTACTGTCATTACCGTCTGTCCTGCATCTCTCTCTTTCTCTCTCTCTCTCTCTCTCTCTCTGTCTCTCTCTCTGTCCCATTATGTCATACGGATTACTGTTAATTTATCATGTTGATCTGTTTTGTACAACATCTATTGCACGTCTGTCCGTCCTGGAAGAGGGATCCCTCCTCAGTTGCTCTTCCTGAGGTTTCTACCGTTTTTTTCCCCCATTAAAGGTTTTTTTTGGGGGGAGTTTTTCCTTATCCACTGTGAGAGTCCTAAGGACAGAGGGATGTCGTATGCTGTAAAGCCCTGTGAGGCAAACTGTGATTTGCGATATTGGGCTTTATAAATAAAATTGATTGATTGATTGAAATTGATTGAAGACAAAAACTAAAACGTCCCTATCTGGAGCCAGTGTTTAGTTTGTCCATTTTGGCCTACTGTGGAAACATGGTGGTGCAACATAGCGGCTTCCATACATAAGGAACCGCTCCCTATGAAGATACAAACGGCTCATTACAAGGCAAAGAAAAAACAACAATTCTTATTTTCAGGTAACCTTACACTAAAGAAAACACACTTAATATATCCTGTTCCATTTCAGTCAGTATATCCTCCTCAATCCTACACACTGGACCTTTAAGTACCCTAAAAATTAAATCACATGCAAGCGATTTGTAACTTTTACTGCTATGAGAATAAGCCAGTGGCTAAAATATAAATTTCATTCAGACATCATCTGGAACTTGACTAGTCAAAGTTAGACTAAAATCAGGGTAAGATCTGCACTTTGCTACCGTGTATTACTGTAACTGACTGATTGCGCAAAAGTACTGATGAAAATAGAGTAAATTCTGTTTTCTGATAGATTTCACTGCAAAAACCATCTTCCCATGCTATCACTTGCAACTAACATTCCATTATGTTTGTCTGATAGGACACTTTCCTTTGATAACAGACACCATATCAGTTGAAGAAAAATATCTTGAAGCCAGTATGGGTATTTTCATATCACTATATTGAAATATACCAGGATTTAGTAATTTTGTATTATACATAGAGGTAAAAGAGATGTGAACTTCTGTGTTTGGTTTATGCAGTAAACCTGAATAAAGATTTTTTGCTCATGGATTAGTGACACTGTCCAGAGATATACACAACCTGAGATATTTGAGAGGAGTAGCACATGTGTCTTGTGTGTGTATGTCATGATTTGGACCCTGTGTCTGGCTAATAATAAAGTGATGAGTGAGTGCCCTTCTAGAAAGACTTCTGCTGGTTGCCAAATTTCCGTCGTCATCATATAAACCGTCATTTGTCCAGCACTATTATTTAAGTTTATTTACATGTGTTTCACCAATACTAAAGCAACAAATTTCAAGCCCAGTAGCCATAGAACTATTGTCCATACTGGACATTTCTGCACTTTCTTATGTATGTCTAGTGTAGCAATGGAGATTGTAAACCTGTGTTTAGATTGCAAACACCTTGTTAGTGTTGCACTTGCATGATGACAGCTGACACTGAAGCATCTGTCCATTTTGATTCTGTCTTGCCTACAAACGTCAAAGTGTAGCGCAGAAAAGGAGTAGCCAAATTGTCTGTGCTGACTTTCTTTGATATGTGTGAGTATACCTGATCTTTTCTTACATCAACACTTATGCATACAATTGTGCTTTAAGAGTAGATAGTGTTAGTCTGTGGCTGAATGAGAGAGAGAGAATAATGGTGGCTGGTTTTGGCAATCGGAGCAGAGGAAATGGTTTGCAGTGCAATTTTTGAGTGGCAGTAAATGTAAAATGTATGTTCTTGTTTACCCATGACTCAACACTGCAGCTCCTCATTACCCAGAAGTTACCGTGTCTTTCTTCCCAGCTGGTGGGCAAAAGTGAAGGCAGAGTCTATGGGACTGCAGACCAGAGCAGGCAGCACTCTCTGCTCTTCCTTGGTTCCTCCCTAGGTTGGCTCTAACCAATGTTCAAATTCAGCTTCCACAGCACCTCTAAAACTTAATAATTAACAGGTTATATGTTGTTTTCTTCATCTATACACAAGTTTTACCTTGTATAATTCCATGTGACAAGAAAATATTGATTGATTTTATCGATTGAACAGGAAGTCACAGCACTCAGGCACTGGTTACTAAGAGCTCCTAAGAAAGCCATGTATGCATGTGTTGGTTGTTTTTTACTTTTCTGTTTCTGTACTTATTAAAGAGAGGTTTATTCAACCCGTCTCCTATCGTCCTAAATTTGTTTCAAGTCACTAGTGACATAGAAATAATAGTTAGCATGTTAGCCGTTAGCCTAGATACAGCTGTAGCGTCAGACCTGTTAAAACTTAATTGAACGGGCATCCTTTCAAGTGCAAAGTTA
>NC_065517.1:552811-554536 GCF_006386435.1 Epinephelus moara | reverse complement strand
ATTCTGATTGTCAGTCGCGGCATTCAGAGGTCTGATATTACTGTGTAATGACCGTTGCTATGTAGCCCAGCGTTGCTAGGGACGCTGCCCCGACAAGGAGAGTCAGCCGTTGCCGGCAGTTGTTTTTTTTCTCTCCTCTCGATTGAATTTATAAATCAATAAAAGTCGTATAATTAATCAATATTCTGTCTCAGATTATTTATTTAACTGATAATTAGCCGTGTAATAAGTGGGATAATGTATAATGAGCCGGTGAATATCTATTTTCTTTCCTTGTTCAGACACTATTTTTAACACTTCTACAACAGATCATTTGTTAGCCTATAATAATAGGATACTTGCAGCTTTATATCAAGGGGAACAAATTGTGTCTCATGAAATTGTTCTATTATTTATTATACCTACTTATTTCCACAGCAGTTGGGGTGCTGTGTGTTGTTGCCTGTTCCTGCCACAAGGTGGAGTCTGGGGTTTGTGAGTCAGTGCCATAATACCAGACTGTATAGAGATTTCATTTTTATTTTGAATAAAAATTAGATCTCAGGTTTCCAGAGGATGGTTTCACTTCAGATTGATAGTAGACCACCTCAGAATGTCACACACTAAATTTCATTTGATTCTGATGTAGAATAAGAAAAAAATAAGAGCCTTCTTAAAAAGTCAAATATAAGAAAACACCTCATATTTGACTTTTCTTATTTTAAAAGAGCTATTTTCTAGAAAATGCACTTACATTAATTCCACTGCCACTGTAGCAGCTCTATAATGAAGCCCGCTCTTCTGCAACTTCTCTTTCCTCTAGAGTTCCTCCAGACATTTCCCCACTACTTTCTGTTTAACATAGCCTATCTCACCAGAAAATGCTGGCAGCCGGGATATCTTTTCATTATTGTGTAACTGTTTTTTTTCCCTCCAATTTTGAATGTAATTAAATAAAAACAAATATACAAAGTCGTGAGTACATTCAAGTTATAGAGAGGATTTTAAGGCTTCATAAACATTCAAAGTCCTGATGGCTTTCATATTGGTCAGTTCATATTTTAACTGGTGTATACTGGGTTTCCTTTCCGTCCACTTGCTTTTGTGGATATGAAACTTTCCATCTAAAATACGATGGTTTAAAAATAAAAGATGTCTTCTGTCCATATTGTTTTTCTCCACATAAAAAGTAATGTCCTTTTTTTCTTTTTTCTTTTAGCAAATTAATCTTAACCCCACAGAAAGAATCAAATTGTCAACATCAATCCAAAATAATTGAACATAAATACATTCATAAAATAAATGAACAATAGTTTCTGTGTCAGTTTGCAGAATACACAGGATTCAGACAGAAGGTCTGTACATTTTAAGAATTTCTTTTGTTGGATAAATTAAATGTAAATCTTTAAAATAAACATCACCACCTTTATTATTGACTATATACACTGAAGAAAAATATAAACGCAACACTTTTGTTTTTGCTCCCATTTTTCATGAGCTGAACTCAAAGATCTAAAACATTTTGTATACACACAAAAGACGATTTCCCTCAAATATTGTTCACAAATCTGTCTAAATCTGTGTTAGTGAGCACTTCTCCTTTGCCAAGATAATCCATCCCACCTCACAGGTGTGGCATATTAAGATGCTGATTAGACAGCATGAATATTGCACAGGTGTGCCTTAGGCTGGCCACAATAAAAGGCCACTCTGAAATGTGCAGTTTTGCTTTATTGGGGGGGTCTG